>NC_081139.1:31978632-32188632 GCF_958295425.1 Solea solea | reverse complement strand
CCTTACCCCTTACCCTAACCCTAACCCTAACCCTAACCCTAACCCTTACCCTAACCCTTACCCTTACCCTTACCCTAACCCTACCCTTACCCTAACCCTAACCCTAACCCTTACCCTAACCCTAACCCTAACCCTAACCCTAACCCTTACCCTAACCCTAACCCTAACCCTTACCCTAACCCTTACCCTTACCCTAACCCTTACCCTTACCCCTAACCCTTACCCTAACCCTAACCCTTACCCTTACCCTAACCCTAACCCTTACCCTTACCCTTACCCTAACCCTAACCCTTACCCTAACCCTTACCCTTACCCTAACCCTACCCTAACCCTAACCCCTTACCCTTACCCTTACCCTAACCCTAACCCTAACCCTTACCCTTACCCTAACCCTTACCCTAACCCTAACCCTAACCCTAACCCTTACCCTTACCCTAACCCTTACCCTTACCCTAACCCTAACCCTAACCCTTACCCTTACCCTAACCCTTACCCTAACCCTAACCCTTACCCTACCCTAACCCTTACCCTAACCCTTACCCTTACCCTAACCCTTACCCTAACCCTAACCCTTACCCTTACCCTAACCCTAACCCTAACCCTAACCCTTACCCTAACCCTAACCCTTACCCTAACCCTAACCCTTACCCTTACCCTACCCTTACCCTTACCCTAACCCTTACCCTTACCCTAACCCTAACCCTAACCCTAACCCTAACCCTAACCCCTAACCCTTACCCTAACCCTACCCTTACCCCTAACCCTTACCCTTACCCTTACCCTAACCCTTACCCTTACCCTATACCCTAACCCTTACCCTTACCCTTACCCTAACCCTTACCCTTACCCTAACCCTTACCCTAACCCTTACCCTAACCCTTACCCTAACCCTAACCCTAACCCTTACCCTAACCCTAACCCTAACCCTAACCCTAACCCTTACCCTAACCCTAACCCTACCCTAACCCTAACCCTAACCCTAACCCTAACCCTAACCCTAACCCTAACCCTAACCCTAACCCTACCCTAACCCTAACCCTTACCCTTACCCTAACCCTAACCCTAACCCTAACCCTAACCCTAACCCTAACCCTTACCCTACCCTTACCCTAACCCTAACCCTTACCCTTACCCCTAACCCTAACCCTAACCCTAACCCTAACCCTTACCCTTACCCTTACCCTAACCCTAACCCTAACCCTAACCCTTACCCTAACCCTTACCCTAACCCTAACCCTTACCCCTTACCCTAACCCTAACCCTAACCCTTACCCTAACCCTACCCTTACCCTAACCCTAACCCTAACCCTTACCCTAACCCTAACCCTTACCCTAACCCTAACCCTACCCTAACCCTTACCCTAACCCTAACCCTTACCCTAACCCTAACCCTTACCCTAACCCTTACCCTAACCCTTACCCTAACCCTAACCCTAACCCTAACCCTAACCCTAACCCTTACCCTACCCTACCCTTACCCTAACCCTAACCCTAACCCCCTTACCCTTACCCTAACCCTAACCCTAACCCTAACCCTAACCCTAACCCTTACCCTAACCCTAACCCTAACCCTAACCCTAACCCTTACCCTAACCCTAACCCTAACCCTAACCCTAACCCTAACCCCTTACCCTTACCCTTACCCTAACCCTAACCCTAACCCTAACCCCTAACCCTTACCCTAACCCTTACCCTTACCCTTACCCTTACCCTTACCCTTACCCTAACCCTTACCCTAACCCTAACCCTAACCCTAACCCTTACCTTACCCTAACCCTAACCCTAACCCTAACCCTAACCCTAACCCTACCCTAACCCTTACCCTAACCCTAACCCTAACCCTAACCCTAACCCTAACCCTAACCCTAACCCTAACCCTAACCCTAACCCTAACCCTAACCCTAACCCTAACCCTAACCCTACCCTTACCCTAACCCTAACCCTTACCCTAACCCTAACCCTTACCCTACCCTTACCCTAACCCTTACCCTAACCCTAACCCTAACCCTAACCCTAACCCTTACCCTAACCCTAACCCTAACCCTAACCCTAACCCTTACCCTAACCCTAACCCTAACCCTTACCCTAACCCTAACCCCTAACCCTAACCCTAACCCTAACCCTAACCCTAACCCTAACCCTAACCCTAACCCTAACCCTAACCCTAACCCTAACCCTAACCCTAACCCTAACCCTAACCCTAACCCCTAACCCTAACCCAACCCTAACCCTAACCCTAACCCTTACCCTAACCCTAACCCTTACCCTAACCCTAACCCTAACCCTAACCCTAACCCTAACCCTAACCCTAACCCTTACCCTAACCCTAACCCTTACCCTAACCCTAACCCTTACCCTAACCCTAACCCTTACCCTAACCCTAACCCTAACCCTAACCCTTACCCTAACCCTAACCCTTACCCTAACCCTAACCCTAACCCTAACCCTAACCTAACCCTAACCCTAACCCTAACCCCCTAACCCTACCCTTACCCTTACCCTTACCCCTAACCCTTACCCTAACCCTAACCCTAACCCTAACCCTTACCCTTACCCTAACCCTTACCCTAACCCTAACCCTTACCCTAACCCTTACCCTTACCCTAACCCTTACCCTTACCCTAACCCTAACCCTAACCCTAACCCTAACCCTAACCCTAACCCTTACCCTAACCCCTTACCCTAACCCTAACCCTAACCCTAACCCTTACCCTAACCCTTACCCTTACCCTTACCCTAACCCTAACCCTAACCCTAACCCTAACCCTAACCCTAACCCTAACCCTAACCCTAACCCTTACCCTAACCCTTACCCTTACCCTAACCCTAACCCTTACCCTAACCCTAACCCTAACCCTTACCCTAACCCTTACCCTAACCCTAACCCTTACCCTAACCCTAACCCTTACCCTTACCCTAACCCTAACCCTTACCCTTACCCTTACCCTTACCCTAACCCTAACCCTTACCCTAACCCTTACCCTAACCCTAACCCTTACCCTAACCCCTTTACCCTAACCCTTACCCTAACCCTAACCCTTACCCTAACCCTTACCCTAACCCTTACCCTAACCCTTACCCTAACCCTAACCCTAACCCTAACCCTAACCCTAACCCTAACCCTTACCCCTTACCCTAACCCTAACCCTTACCCTAACCCTTACCCTTACCCCTAACCCTAACCCTTACCCTTACCCTTACCCTTACCCTAACCCTAACCCTAACCCTTACCCTAACCCTAACCCTAACCCTTACCCTAACCCTCCCCTTACCCTAACCCTAACCCTAACCCTAACCCTAACCCTAACCCTAACCCTTACCCTAACCCTTACCCTTACCCTTACCCTAACCCTAACCCTAACCCTTACCCTACCCTTACCCTAACCCTAACCCTAACCCTAACCCTTACCCTTACCCTAACCCTTACCCCTAACCCTAACCCTTACCCTAACCCTAACCCTTACCCTTACCCTAACCCTTACCCTTACCCTAACCCTTACCCTTACCCTTACCCTAACCCTTTACCCTAACCCTAACCCCTAACCCTTACCCTTACCCTAACCCTAACCCTTACCCTAACCCTAACCCTAACCCTAACCCTTACCCTTACCCTTACCCTAACCCTAACCCTAACCCTAACCCTAACCCTAACCCTAACCCTAACCCTTACCCTAACCCCTAACCCTTACCCTAACCCTAACCCTAACCCTAACCCTTACCCTAACCCTTACCCTAACCCTTACCCTAACCCTAACCCTACCCTAACCCTAACCCTAACCCTTACCCTAACCCTAACCCTTACCCTTACCCTAACCCTAACCCTTACCCTTACCCTTACCCTAACCCTAACCCTACCCTTACCCTAACCCTAACCCTAACCCTAACCCTTACCCTAACCCTAACCCTAACCCTTACCCTTACCCTAACCCTTACCCTAACCCTTACCCTAACCCTAACCCTTACCCTAACCCTAACCCTACCCTTACCCTAACCCTAACCCTTACCCTAACCCTAACCCTAACCCCTTACCCTAACCCTAACCCTTACCCTTACCCCTAACCCTTACCCTAACCCTAACCCTAACCCTAACCCTTACCCTAACCCTAACCCTTACCCTACCCTAACCCTAACCCTCACCCTTACCCTTACCCTTACCCTAACCCTTACCCTTACCCTAACCCTTACCCTTACCCTAACCCTAACCCTAACCCTAACCCTAACCCTAACCCTAACCCTAACCCTTACCCTAACCCTAACCCTTACCCTAACCCTTACCCTAACCCTAACCCTAACCCTAACCCTTACCCTAACCCTAACCCTTACCCCTTACCCTTACCCTAACCCTAACCCTAACCCTAACCCTAACCCTTACCCTTACCCTAACCCTAACCCTTACCCTAACCCTAACCCTAACCCTAACCCTAACCCTTACCCTAACCCTAACCCTTACCCTTACCCTAACCCTTACCCTTACCCTTACCCCTAACCCTAACCCTAACCCTAACCCTTACCCTAACCCTAACCCTAACCCTAACCCTTACCCTAACCCTTACCCTAACCCTACCCTAACCCTAACCCTAACCCTAACCCTAACCCTAACCCTAACCCTAACCCTTACCCTAACCCTAACCCTAACCCTAACCCTAACCCTAACCCTAACCCTAACCCTTACCCTTACCCTAACCCTAACCCTAACCCTTACCCTTACCCTAACCCTAACCCTAACCCTTACCCTAACCCTAACCCTAACCCTAACCCTAACCCTAACCCTTACCCTAACCCTAACCCTAACCCTAACCCTTACCCTAACCCTAACCCGAGTGGGAGCGAGAAGCACTGGCCAAGTGTCCCCTGCAACCCACCATATACCTCCGCTTCCTGGACGACATTTTCGGCATCTGGCCTCACGACATCACCCACTTCCCGGAATTCATAAACATCCTGAATAACCACCACTCCTCCATAAAAATCACACATACCCTAGACCCACACACAGTTAACTTTTTAGACACAACAATATTCTTCCGGACTATAAACACCACTTACAAAACAATAGAAACAAAAGTATACTTCAAACCCACAGACACACACGCACTATTACACAAATCCAGCTATCACCCCAAACACACATTTAAAGGCATTGTCAAATCCCAAATCATCCGTTTTCACCGCATCTGCTCCATGTCACCAGACTTCCACCAGGCCACCAGTACCCTCTTCCACAGTCTCCGCAAAAGAGGGTACTCCAAACGCTTCCTAAGAACCATCAAATCCACAACCTTGGCCTCTCTCGCTCCAGCTCGCTCCACCCACCCACCCCAGGTCACTGGCTCCGGACTGCCTCCACCTCCTCCGCCTAAACCTAACCCCCTTCCCCCTCCTTATCCCACCCCCATCCCTCACCCTAATCCTAACCTTAACCCAGGGACGGGGATGGGGGAGGGGGGTCTTTATCCCAACCCCCTCCCCCACCCTAACCCTAACCCTGACCCTTGGGCTGAAGCGGGGGAGGGGGGTTTGTATCCCGACCCCCTCCCCCACCCAGCCCCTAACCCTAACCTCTCTACCCCTCCTCCCGTCACTGACCCCCAACCGAATTCTGTTCGATTCGGGGCCAGTGCGGGCTCCCCCTACCCCAGCCCTAACCCTAACCCAGGGGCTCCCAAGCCCCTCCCTAACCCTAACCCTAACCCGGTTGGAGTTGGAGGCGGCCCGGACCCCAGACAGAACCCCCCTGACCACACACCACAACCCGACCACACCCTGACTGACCCGACACGACTGGTACCTTTTATTTCCACCTTCTCCCACAGAATCACAGGACTCCACCGGACCATCAAGAGCAACTTTTCAATTATACAGCAGCAACCAGCTTTTCATAATCACAGACCCATCTCAGCTTACAGGAGAAACCGGAACTTACAAAACATACTCACACAATCCAAATTCTCCGATCACATACCCCAACTTCATTCAGAACACTCCACCCACTACAAACACAGAAAATTCATTTACAATCCACACAGCAGTACAGCACATCCAACACTGGGCAATTTCTCTCTCAACACCACAAACGTCATCTACATCATCACCTGCAAAACCTGCAATAAACACTACATAGGCGAAACACAACATTCCATACTCACCCGTTTAAAGCAGCACCTGTACAATATTGGGGAAGGCAGACTTCAGACTCCACTGGTCAGCCATTTTCAACACCACTCCCCCACTCATCTCATCATCTCCGGCCTGGAGAATAACGACCACTGGACCATCGGGCAGAGAAAGAGGGCGGAAAGGATTTGGATCCACAGGCTGGGGACCACCACGCCAGGGGGTCTTAATGCAGATTAGACCACATCTCACTGCCTCCCCCTGACGTGGTCGTCCCCTCTTGACCCACTTTTTACAGCCGTTTGGGGCTCTGGAATCCCCATAGTTTTAAACACATACTTGTTTTAACAGAACTTTGACTCCCTCAGGCAGGACGGCATCGAACCCAAAACAATAGCCCCCCCCCCCCCCCCCCCCCCCCCCCCTTTTGGTAAGTCCAAATTATTTTATACGTATTTTAGGTTAAAAGAATTATTTTACAGCGTATTTAAAATTCTTACTCATTTTATCCACTCATTTATTTTATATTAAACATTCTTAATCATTTTTTATTTTAACTTAGATTGATTTTAAGCTTTTTATTTTACTCATACCTTTTATTATTCAATGTTTACTCACCCCTGTACTTGAGATGCCGTCCTCCCCGGGGCCCCATGCGGCCGAGACTGGAGTTGAACCCGGGTCGCCCACATGAAGGCCGGCGTTATTGCCACGTCACCACCACTCCACAGATCCTTTTCCCCTCTTTTAATTTTAAATATAAATTTTATACTGTTTATACTTACCTTCCCCACAGCACTTACCTTCCACCCACCTGACGGCGACCTAGATTCGACTCCAGTACTCCTCAAATTAATGATTAGGTTTATTCCAAAAAATTATAAAATAAAATGAATACAGTGGGCGCCCTCTTCCTGCCCGGGGCTCTGCCTGGGGATCGAACCCTGGTCTCCCGGCTGGCAGACCTGGACTGGATCACCATCGCCACATACCGGATCAGTAGGCCTGTGCACAGAAAATGGACCCTCCATAACCTCTAACCCCAACCCAAACCCCAACCCTAACCCTTACCCTAACCCTAACCCTAACCCTTACCCTTACCCTTACCCTAATTAGGATCCAGGGTTCGGTTTTTACTGCAAAGTTGGGTATTAAAACTGCAAAAATGGTTTTCAAAGTTGGTTGTCCTTTGACCCTGTTTTTGACCCTTTTCCTGAGGTCCTAAAATTTTTTTGACCACAGCTCCGACATCCTGGGATTTTTCTGAGCGTTTTGGGGAAAAAAAGTTGCTTCTATGACATCCCTGGGAAAAGCTGACAATCTTGCAGTACCTAAAAAAGTTAAGGTGGGTGCTGGACTTTTTCATGAAACCCAATATATCCATGAAGAAGTCCAAAATGTCCATATTGTACCCTTTAACCCAACTTCTCTCTAAACCCAAATGCCAACATCTCAGTACGGAGTTTTTTCCACTCTCACTGCACCTTCCTCCATATTATTTGTTGTGGTTCCCTGCTGCTCTGTTTGTTCTCTCTCTCTGCAGGAGGCATGGTTGACCTACTTTCCAGAACATGCTGGTGAACGTTTCCACCTGCGCAGCTCCACCCCACCTGCTCCTGATCATCAATCAGGAGTGCTCTTTAGCCGGAGCCGCCCGCTCACCAGCGTCAGTTCGTTGTTTCGCACCAGCTGGTATAGTCACACGTTACCTCTCTACTCACTGAAAAGAAACTTTGACCCCAGGGGTCATCCCACTCCCGCTCCTCAGACCACAGTTTCTGTAAAAAAAAATTTGCTTGGGTGGTAGATGAGATGATGAACCCCAGGGGATCATATTGCATGGCCAATATCCTGTACACATTGCACTGGGTAAGAGGGTGATAATTAACTGGTCTGTGTGTTTTAGATTTGTATCCCAAGATGCCAGAGGAGCAATGCCACATTATACTCCATGCTCCTTCCCATGGGTCAGTGCAGTCTTGGATGAGCCACATTTCACTGTTCTCTGATCGAGCCTCTTCAGGAGGGTGCTGAACTACTGAAGAAGAACAACTGACTACTGATCCATTGTAAGATCTCAAAGCCACCAGACGCGAGCCATGCCCAGAGGCAGTCAAGGAGACTTCTAGCCTGCTCTTCAGTTGGAAAACTCTGCAGACAATTGTCCAAAGAAGGACTGCAGAACTGATGTTTTGTTGTCTTCCTCTCCCCCATCCTTCACATGGCACTGAAGAGCATATGTGGCACAAAAAGGACTACATCTGGTCCCAAATGGCAGGACCTGCCACTCCTAAGCCTCCACTGGTTCCTCACATCGCATATCCCTTCATATTAAAGGGAGAAATGGTCCGTCCTCAGCCAGCAATCTGATCTGATGAAATATGCCTTTAATATCACTAGAGATGGCAACAGAATGCTGACAGAAGTGCAGCAGAACACCCATCAAGGAAGGGCCCAGAACTGGGGTTGCACTTTGGGCAGTGTTTCTTTAAATCACATTCAGGGCTCTGTGTTCACAAGCACATTTCCAGCAACGTCCTTTCTCTTGGATCCACCTCTTGACAGCATCCCTCGTCAGCTGACAAAAATCAGGACAGACAGGGCAAGTCTCAGTTGAATGCTGCTGAGCTTTGCTTCGAGGATGACGACTGGTTCCATGAAGTATATTAGCCACTGGATTGCTAGGCTTTGAGTAGCTGAACAGGGAAAAGGATTCACACAGGTGAGCTGGCTGCCTAAATAGACTCCAGGGCTCCGCCCTCCATTGATGGGAGGGGGAGGGAGGTGGGGATTTTCAACATTATGCATGATTTCAAATAAAAATTCTCCAATGGCTTTTGAGTTCAAACCACTGACCCATGATTTATTAGAAAGTAAGTACTTGATTGCTAGTTGAAGTCCAAATTACACAAAAATAACTCCTTGAGTTGAAATAATTTGCTGACAGCTTGGTCCCCCCAGTTCAAAAATCCCATCTGCGTCCCTGTTTATTGGTAATTCTTGCATGCAAATGTCCCTTAAGCACTTTGACATAAAGTCTTAGGTGGAAGGAGGATGACACTTTAGCAGAAGAAGCATGACTACAAAGTTATAAGGGACTAATAGTGAGTTGGTGGGTCCATACAAAGATATTGGTCAGACCCAACATTGCAGTATACACCCAACATGTCTTTATTACACCCTAATTCCCACAGGTTTTTTCCACAAAAGAGGCTAATATGGAGATATTGGGTTGAGACTGCAGATTCAACATAGCAGGATAGACCCTAGTTGCTGGTAATGTTGCTGCTCAAATAATTTTTCCCTTTAATTAAATTGTCTCTACTAGATATGATCAACCTGTCTCTATGAACAGGATATATACCACAGTGCTATAAACGAGCCATAATTAAACTACTTCTTAAAAAGCCTGCTGTTCATCCAGAGGTTTTAGTGAACTATAAACCTATATCTAACCTTCCTTTTCGCTCTAAGATCCTTGAGGAAACAGCAGCCAATCAGTTATGTGACTTCCTATACAGCCTATACAAGGATTTTCAGTCAGATTTTGGAGCACATCATAGCACAGAGACAGCACTGGTGAAAGTCACAGATGATCTCTTGGTTGCCTCAGACAAAGGACTTGCCTCTGTTCTGGACTTGTTAGTTCTTAGTGCTGCATTTGATACCATTGACCATCACGTCTTCTTATACACATCTTGAGACAGGAACACTTAATTGGCATTAAACTGCTTTCAGTCTAATGTCATGGCCAATAAAGCTGGTTGAATTTAGTTGTCTTGTAGTTCCTGTTCTATTTTGAAATTTTTCTCCTCTCATTTCAGGTAAATTGCCCCTTCCCCTTGTGTTTCCCCACCAGTCTGATTGTTTCCACCTGTTCCCCCTTACCTTGTGTATTTATGGTCTGTGTCTCCCTTTGTCTGTGCCGTTCGTCTTCCAATGCCACTAGGAACCAGCTCCACGCCTTTGCCTTGATTACACAGTAATAGTTTCATGCCCCTACCTTGTCAGGTTTTTTTTATCTATTTTTGTTACTTTGTCAAGTCTGTTTTAGTTAGTAGCTTTTTCCCTCGTAAGAGTGTTTTTTGTTTACTTGCAGAAGTTGTCTTTTGTCCTCCGTGTGAGTGATTTTTTGTTGAACATCGATAATAAAAGACTTGTTTGATTTTCCCCTTTTTGACTCCCGAGTTGTGCATTTGGGTTCAGGTCCTAGTTCAGTTCTGACATCTTATTTATCTGGCCAATTTCAGTTTGTACATGTTAATGATGTCTCTCAAGGTTCTGTGCTTGGACTAATATTTTTTGGTGTTTGGTGGCAGGCTGCAGTGTTGTTAACATACCAGCAACATTGGATTACCTGGGTCTGTTCTGCCTTTCTAATTACTGTTTTAAACAGTTAAAGACATGGCTACAAAGAAGCTAGGAGTAGATATGGAGGAAGTTAATAAATCCTTGAACTTCATGTCAGAGGAGCTAAGTAAGGTGGCAAAGCAACATATGGGCCTTCTGGAATTAATTGAAGATGTGAAACAACTGAAGGCTGTGATCAAAGAAAAAGACAAGATAATTGAAGAGCTTAAAAAAAGAGTAGATGATTTGGAACAGTACACAAGGATGGAAGACCTTGTGCTATCTGGACTTGAGACAACTCACCGTACCTACGCACGGATTACAGCAGGGGACAAGGAGGGTGAGGATGCACCAAGAGGTGAACTCCACACACTTGAGCAGCAAGTCATCAACTTCTTCAACAACAAAGACTTCCCATAGACAGTCGAAATATAGCTGCTTGCCACACTATACCCCAACAACGGGACATCAGGCCCAACAGGTCCAACAGGCCCAACAGGTCCAACAGGCCCAACAGGTCCAACAGGCCCAACAGGTCCAACAGGCCCAACAGGTCCAACAGGCCCAACAGGTCCAACAGGCCCAACAGGTCCAACAGGCCCAACAGGTCCAACAGGCCCAACATCATCATTCGATTTGTGAGTAGAAAAAACAAAAATGAGGTGCTGAAGATGGCAAAACATTTGAAGGGCACAGGGGTATATGTGAATGAGCATCTGACAAAGAGAAATGGTGAAATTGCAAGACAAGCTAGAATCCTGAAAAGGGGAAAGCGGATTCAGGACACTTGGACATGGAACTGCAGAATAATGATACGACTAAATGGCACACCAGAACAGGCTAAAGTGATGGCCATCAGAGACATTAATGAGATAGAACGATACAAATGAAAATGATGAATCACATGGTAAAGAGGTGGCATAGTGGGGAAATGTTTAACATTTATTTTGAGTCATGGAAAATAATTATATAGCGAAATTATGCTTGTGAGTGACAAAATATTATGGTAAAAAGGTCCCATATTATACCCCATTAAACCAAGTTAAACTAGGTCCTGGTGCCCTAATGAACATGTCTGTGTCATGCTTTAGTCAAACTATCATAAGGATGAAGCACAATAGCAGTTCAATAACTCTGCCAAAACAGCCTTTTTCAGAACGCTCGGTTTTGTGCCTGATCATTTACATGTGAATGAGTCCCAGGTAAACACACATCCACTGATTCCAGGGGAGTGTCGATCTAACTGTCGTGCTCCTCATATTATCGATCCACACACGCCACTCGCTAACCGCAGGCACGTAACTGGTGCGTTCAAGGTGTCCCTCCAGCATAGGAATTTACACACACGATCAACAACAAAGGAGCTAAGGTGGAGCTGTGAAGTACTCTGCCTGGCGGGGTGCCAACATTCACGGTGAAATGTTCGCTATGGCGTAACTGCGAGGGGGGGCCTGTTTTTGTTGTGTTAGAAATGAACAAAAGGCTTAAAGTGGGAACAAATACACAGACTAGTAACTTAGTTAGAATCACGAGAGGCAATTATGGCACTCAAGGCAGACCTTATGAATCATGACTGGCAGGAAGTATATGTAGATGATACTAATCAATCATATGATGCATTTTTAGATACATTTTTGTTATATTATGATCACCATTGTCCATTGAAAGAGTATCGACAAAATCCAGAAAAGAAGAGAAAACCATGGTTTACAGAAGGGTTGGAAAAAGCTTGTAAAAAGAAAAACAGGCTCTAAAGGGAATTTATCACATACAGAACAAAGGAAAAGGAGGATAAGTACAAAACATAAGAACGAATTGACATCTATTATGAGACTGCACAAAAAATATGATTTTGACCATTTGCTGCAAAAACACAAACATAATATTAAGGGTGCCTGGAGAGTATTCAATGGTTTGATAAAAAAAAAAAAAAAACATAGTAAAAATGATTTTCCAACATATTTTGTAAACATGTAATTCAATTACTGAACATTTCTAATGGGTTTAATGATTTGTTTGTCAATGTAGGCCCAAATTTAGCAAGGGAAATTAGTGATGTAGACCATAATTATGATTTTGCATTCAACACTAACAACTCAATTTTTTGGTGGAGTTTGTGAAAGTGATGTACTAGAAGCGGTATGGAAGTTTAAGAGTAAAAAATCCACAGATGATAATACGATAATATGATATGTCGCTTGTAAAGGAAGTAATGGACTGTGTCCTGAAACCAGTTACCTATATATGTAATAAATCTTTTTAAACAGGTATTTTTCCTGATATGATGAAAATTGCTAAGGTGGTACCAAGCTATAAAAATGGTGACAAACATATTATATCAAATTACAGACCGGTGTCTTTGCTACCTCAGTTTTCAAAAAATACTCGAAAAATTGTTACTGGATAATTTTATGGAAAAATATGAGTTACTGAGTGACCATCAATGTGACCCGCCACGGACCAAGCGGGAACAAGTCGGCGGAGCGCAAAACGAGAAAAACAGGAAAACGTTTTTTTTTTTCAAAATTAGGGATTTCCGTTTTTTTTTCAAAATTACACAAGTTGAAGTTTTGAAGAAGCCACTACCTGCTTCAAATCACAGTATTGTGGGTCTTAAAACCATAAACTTTGTGTTTGAATTAAGGTTGTTTTATCGCTGTGAATCACTCCTAGTTTGGGTGTGGCGATCTCACATTCCAGAGCCTTTGTTGCTTTTTCAGCCAATCAGCTGACGATCACGGAGAATACACATGGCTAATTAATATGCAGCTCTCACTCATATGGAGTTAGATTTGTGTCTTTATTATTCAATCAAAAAAAATGTTTTCAATCAAAAAAACATTCACTTCAATCAAAAAAAAACTTTTTAATCAAAGAAAAAAATAGTTTGGATGCAAAAATATATTTGAGACTCAAAAAAATGCATTTGAACACTGTTTTTCTTTGATCGAAAATGTTTTCTTTGATCGAAGTGAAGGTTTTTTGGTTTGAAGCAAGGTTTTGATTGAAGTAATGCTGTTTTGCGTTTGGGCCATATTATGGGTAGGACAGTTGTGTCTTAATTATTCAATCGCAAAAAAAGTTGCTTTAATCAAAAAAAATATTTTCAATCAAAGGAAAAAAATTAAGTGTGGTTGTTTTTTATTGAAAATGTTTTTTTTTCGATTTGAAGTGAAAAAAGTTTTGAAGTCGTTTTTTTTTTTGTTTGAAGTGAAAAAAGTTTTGAAGTCTTTTTTTTTGTTTGAATCATTTTGACACAAACGTTCCACAGTGGGCGGGTGCTTCCCCATTGGTCAGACATGTTTGAGTGACAAGTGTTTACACCAATGATGTCTTTCTGACAAGCAAGTCATGGTCACCAGCAAGTCAGGTCGCAGTGCAGTGGCAAAACAGTACTAAAATGATTTGTGTCGTGTTATTATCCCACTCTGTTTGATATTTCGATTAAACATAAAGCTTGGTGTTAGATATCTCACGCCGTCATAGTGCACGAACGGCTAGCTGATAACGTTAGCCCATGGCTCTGCACACTGAATGAATTGTTTATTTTACTTAAGTACAGAGGCTTGCTATGTGCTAGTGCTGGTCAGCTTCGTTGGGCGCAGCGATCGATCCCTCTCTCCTGCCTGGTCGATTCGGGGGCGGACGATTGTTTCCTGGACCTGCAGGCGGCGAACGAAGCTGGGATCCCCACGGTTCCCCTCGAGGAGCCGAAGGAGATCCACGACCTGGACGGCAGAATCCTGGCCACCGTGACTCACCGTACCCTACCCATCACCCTGATGCTGTCTGGAAATCACCACGAACTGCTGCAACTCTTCCTGATCCCGTCGTCTTCTTCCCCGGTCGTGCTGGGTCTTCCCTGGTTGGCGCTGCATAACCCTCGTTTCGACTGGTCGTCAGGGCAACTTTCCGGCTGGAGCGTTCCATGTCACTACCGCTGTCTCCGCTCTGCATTGCCCGCACCCTCGGCCGACCCGGTTCCTGTACCCAAGCCTCCAAGTCTACGATTCCTCCAGTCTACCACGACATCGGGGAGGTGTTTTCTAAGGATCTGGCTCTCTCCCTTCCTCCCCACCGGCCGTATGACTGTGGGATCGACCTTCTTCCCGGGGCCTCCTTACCTTCTCGGCATATGTACAACCTCTCACAGACTGAAGACTGAACGTTCCTGCATGGAGGAATACATCAATCAATCGTTGGCCGCCGGACTCATCCGTCCCTCATCTTCCCCAGTCGGTGCAGGGTTCTTTTTTGTTCAGAAGAAGGACGGTACACTGAGGCCCTGCATCGATTACCGTGGGCTCAACGAAATCACAGTACACAACAAATACGCGCTTCCACTCATGGATGCTGCGTTCAGCCCGCTCTGCAAGGCTACGATATTTTCGAAGCTCGACCTACGTAACGCTTACCATTTGGTTCGTATAAGGGAGGGGGACGAATGGAAGACGGCATTTAACACCCCTCTTGGACATTTTGAATACCTGGTCATGCCTTTAGGCCTGACAAACGCTCCAGCAGTCTTTCAGCACCTAGTAAACGACGTCTTACGCGACATGCTGGACAAATTCCTGTTCGTTTATCTGGACGACATACTCATCTTCTCTGAGTCCGAGGAGAAACACGTCCAGCATGTCCGTATGGTGCTGCAAAGACTGCTGGAGAACAAGCTCTACGCCAAAGCCGAAAAGTGCACTTTCCATGCCTCATCTGTCCCATTCCTTGGGTTCATCGTGGACCAAGGAAAGCTGTCTCCGGATCCAGCTAAAATCAGCGGGGTGAGAGACTGGCCCACTCCCTCCACTCGTAAGCAGTTGCAACGGTTCCTTGGGTTCGCAAATTTCTACAGACGATTCATCAGAGATTATAGCAAAGTGGCGGGTCCCCTCACTCGACTTACTTCTCCTCAGCAACCCTTCACCTGGTACAACGATGCCGACACCGCCTTCAAGAGATTAAAGGTACTTTTTACATCCGCACCTATTCTCTCCCACCCTAACCCCTCCCTACAGTTCATCGTGGAGGTCGACGCCTCCGACACAGGAGTGGGAGCGGTGTTATCCCAACGCTCAGCGGTCGACCAGAAGCTACACCCCTGCGCTTTTTTTAGCCGACGCCTGTCTCCAGCAGAAGCTAATTACGACGTGGGGAACAGGGAACTACTGGCGGTCATTCTGGCTTTACAGGAGTGGAGACATTGGTTGGAAGGTGCATCTTTTCCTTTTATTATCTGGACTGATCACAAGAACTGATCATATTTACGGGACGCCAAACGTCTTAATTCAAGACAGGCACGTTGGGCCCTTTTCCTGGGCCGCTTTGCTTTCACACTCACCTTCCGACCAGGGTCCCGTAATGTTAAACCTGACGCCTTATCTAGGCAATTTTCACCTGACCCACCTTCTCCTTCTCCTGAGCCGATTGTGTCTCCAACCTGCATCGTGGGGGCTGCTACCTGGCCGGTGGAGGAGGCGGTTCGTCGGGCCCAACAGGAGGAACCTGACCCTGGGAACGGTCCACCTAATCGGCTCTTTGTGCCCGGCGCGGCACAGTCGGAGGTTCTGCAGTGGCTCACGGATCCAAGCTCACTTGTCACCCTGGCAACAACCGCACTCTCCGGTTCCTTCGCCAACGGTTTTGGTGGCCTTCCATGCCAGAGGACACGTCGGAGTTCATCCGAGCCTGTCCCGTCTGCGCTCGGGGAAAGACCTCCAACCGCCCTCCAGCTGGCCTCCTGAAACCACTCTCCATCCCTCGCCGTCCCTGGTCCCACATAGCGGTTGACTTCGTGACCGGTCTTCCGCCGTCTCGTCTCAACACCACGGTCTTGACGGTGGTTGACCGGTTCTCGAAGTCAGTTCACTACATCCCGCTACCCAAGCTACCGACTGCCACCGAGACTGGGGATCTCCTGGTCGACCACGTCTTCCGGCTCCACGGGTTCCCCCAGGACATCGTCTCTGACAGGGGTCCTCAGTTCGCGTCCCAGGTGTGGAAGGCGTTCTGCTCGGCGTTGGGGGCGTCCGTCAGCCTCACATCCGGCTACCATCCACAATCTAACGGCCAGACGGAGAGGGCTAATCAAAGCATGGAGAGTGCCCTCTGCTGCGTTGCTGCACGTCACCCTGCCTCCTGGAGCTCCATGCTTTCTTGGGTGGAATATGCGCACAACTCCCTGGTCTCCGCTTCGACGGGCATCTCTCCATTCATGGCGACTCTGGGATACCAACCACCTCTCTTCGACTTCCAGGAGGAAGAGGTCGCCGTCCCATCCGTACAGGCAAACCTACGCCGGTGCCACGCAGTGTGGAGGCAGGTCCGGTCGTCCCTGCAACGATCTTCCCTCCAGAGCCAGAGGCAGGCCAATCGTCACCGCACCACGGCTCCTGACTACCAGCCTGGCCAGAAGGTATGGCTGTCGTCTAAAGACCTTCCTCTACAGGTCGAGTCCCGGAATTTGGCTCCCCGGTACATTGGACCTTTCGTCATTGACCGGATGGTCAACCCTGCTGCCGCCCGTCTGAAGCTTCCCAGGTCCTTAAAGATTCATCCCACGTTCGACGTCTCTCTCCTGAAACCGGTGGAGGAATCAGATCTGGTCCCTCCCTCCAACCCTCCTCCTCCACCCAGGTTAATCGACGGGGGGGAGGCCTACACCGCCAGGCGTATTCTGGACAGTCGACGCAGGGGGCGGGGACACCAGTACCTCGTCGATTGGGAGGGGTATGGTCCGGAGGAGAGGTCGTGGGTTCCTCGTCACTTCATCCTGGACAAGAGCCTGCTGCGGGATTTCCACCGGGACCACCCCGTGAAGCCTGGTCTAGCGCCAGGAGGCGCTCCTTGAGGGGGAGGTACTGTTACGATTTCACCTGCACCTTCTCCTCAATTTTATTATTAGTGTTTTGGTTTTGTTGCTGCTGCTCTCCTTTCCCCACTCTGACTCTGCAGGGGGCGTGGCTGACCCAGTTCCCTCCATGACGCCGGTGATCAACTACACCTGCGCGACTCCGCCTCACCTGCTCCGGATGAACAATCAGCGGGGCATAAAGGCGGAGTCATTTCTCCTCACCGGCGTCAGATCGTTCTCTATCGTACACTGGTAACGTCATGCTCTTCGTTTGGTCGCTATACTTACCTGTTCGAGATACTCACCCGTCTGTCTTCCCTCCAGGTCGTCACGTCTCCTGCTGTTCCATGAACTCCTTGGTTGTTCCTGTTTCCCTACGCTCCTGGGATCTTCACTGCCACGTCTGTGAGTTCGTTCCACACGGGAACACTGCCACCCTGCCGAGCCACCCCCGCAGTAGCTGCAAGGACAATATTTCCTCCTGTCTCTATTTACTATCCCCTACCGCTTCCCTCGTTTTTGGGAAGTCGCTTTTGTTTAATCGTTTTGTAAATAAATACTTTTGTTTTGAAATAGTACTGCCATCTCCGTCTGCTTCCGGGTCCACGCTTAAACCCAATCCTAACATATATAAATTAATAATACTGTGTCACATTTTGGAAGAGCAACTTGTGGTGTGCCACAGGGTTCGGTATTGGGGCCTAAGTTATTTATACTTTATTTGAATGACATTTGTACAGTATTTAATAAGTTGAAATTCATTACATTTGTGGACAATACAACTTTATTTTGTTCAGGACCAGACATTACAGAATTGTTGACAACAGTAGAAAAGGAGTTAATCACGTTAAAAGAATGGTTTGATATGAATAAGTTGTCATTAAATGAAAACAAAAATGGTTAAATGGTGTTTGGTGGTGTTAGGGCTAATTGTGAAATTAAATTATTCCTGAATGGAGTAAAAATGTAAAGTATATGAGACAAAGTAATTTTAGATCATACATTTAGTTGGAAGCCACATATAGACTATATTAAAAAGAAATTAGCTAAATGTATTGGTATTATTTACAAAGTAGGGGATTTGTTGAACAATAAATGTCTGCGTATATTATACTTCTCACTTATAATGCCATATTTGTCATATTGTGTTGAGGTTTGGGGAAATACATGCAGGACATACATAGACCCTATAATTAAACTCCAGAAAAGAGTTATTAGAATAATTAATAAAGTTTCCTATCACGAAACCACTCATAAGTTATTCATAAAGTATGGCATTTTAAAATTCTTCTAACATTGTACATATAAAAACATTAGAAATATTATTTCGAGCAAAGAATAAAAGTCTTCCCACCTGTAAGTCTGTGGTAATATTTGCCAATTAATTGCACATAATTTAAGTATTTTATATTGTAACTGAAATAAAACTATATTCATTCATTCATATGCGTGACTCAAGGACATAAAGATAAAACATAAGTTATAGTTCTTGGCTCTAAAGAATTAAGAGGTGCACCATCGAATGATCGAAGTTTGGATGGCGTTAATTTAGCCTCCAGCACCAGCATCAGGAATTTGAGGGGGTGTCTTTGATCAAGACATATCCTTCATGTAGATAAACTAGTCCATGCATTTGTTACTTCCAGGCTGGACTATTGCAATTCCTTACTATCAGGCTGCCCTAATAAGTCTGTACAGAGTCTCCAGCTGATCCAGACTGTTGCAGTATGTGTACTGACAGGAACAAAGAAAAGAGATCATATTACTCCTGTTCTGGCCTCTCTACACTGGCTTCATGTAAAATCAAGAATAGTTTAAAATCCTTCTCCTCACTTACAAAGCCCTCAATGGTCAGCCACCATTGCATCTCAAAGAGCTCATAATGTCCTATTATCTGACTACAGCACTACGCTCTCAGAATGTAGGATTACGTGTAGTTCCTAAAGTCTTATAAAACAGAGGAGCAAAAGACTTCAGTTATCGAGCTTGTCTTTTGTGGAATCATCTTCCAGTTTCAGTCTTTAAGAGTAGACTTAAGACCATCCTATTTGACAAAGCTTAGTTAGGGCTGGCGAAGGCCTGTCGTGGACAAGCTCTTAGTTATGTTGCTATAGGCATAGACTGCCGGGGGACAAATGACACATTAAGTCTCTTTTTCTCTCTCTTCTCCTCCTCATCTTCCTCTCCAACTGCATCAGTCATGTCACTTTGCTGTATACTACTGACTTGACTTCTTCCACGGAGTCCTTGTGCTTTCTCGTCCATTTTTTCCCTGTTAAAAGGGTTTTGGGGACAAGTTTTTCCTCACTCGAACCCAGGGTCTAAGGACAGAAGGCGTCGTCTCTGTACAGATTGTAAAGCCCTCTGAGGCAAACTGTGTTTTGTGAATTTGGGCTATACAAATAAAATTTGTGTTGATTTAATGTACCCTATACAAGGGAAATTACAGATGTTGCTTGTCAGACCCAGCATTCCCCCATTTGACCATTTATTGCAAAAACACCCAATTTGTGCCCTTTAATTAAAATTAGTGCTGTCAGTTAAACGCGTTAATTAATGTGTTAACGTGAACCCATTTTAACGGCGTAAAAAAAAAAAATTATCGCGCGATTAACGCTCTTTTTGGCCGAGCAAACGTATTTTTTTCCATGCTGTTTGTCAGGTTTCCCTTTAAAGGGAAACTAAGATGTTTTAGGAGGAGGACCCGGATGCAGACAGGACAACGGTAAGTAAGGTAATCGCACTTTGATTTCGCACTGCACACGCTGAACAACTGCTAGAAAGTTCTACAAGGGTAGGGTTATTATTATTTTAATCCTGCGTCGGTATTTTGGACAGCTCCATCATTACCTGACGTATCAAACAAAGAAAACTATGGACTATGGATGTGCTGCGCTCTCCTCCTGACTCACCTGCAGTTCACTGACAGCTGCCAGGGGGCGCTTTGCTGTTTATCTCAATATTACACATACGTCTAATTGCAATGGATGAGTGACTTTCTTGTCAATAGGTAAATAAATATAAAAAGCGAATCATCACAACGGCTTTTTAGTTTCAGTCCGTCCCTGGTTTCATCTGTGTTCATTCAGTCAGGCCTAGTTTCCATTTCTCGTGCCAACAGCTTTTTATCTGACATCAGAGGCGACGGGACAATCGATATAGATGATATATCTATAGCTGATTCAGATAGTTACATTAAATAGTGATTGTTGTGATTATTTGTTGCATTTAAATGTGCCTGGAACTGTGGAAACCTGCCTGTGAGTTTCTGGTGGCGTTCGCGCACTGTGCCGCCTGCGCTTCGCCGTGCACCGAGAGTAGACCAGGTTAGAGCTGGACCCGTTAAGGTAAAGCGGGGTTTCCCGTTCCTCCGGTCTTAACAGGGGAACATAGGTACGACCCCTCCTTGAACCACAAACTGCAGACCAAGGTAAGCCCATACCAGTAAAAACACACATTTCTCCCGTGGATATCTATATTTAATTTATTCAGATATACCAAATAAGAAATTAATGTTCGTCATCTGTGAACACGTAGTTGAACATGCTCTGGAAAACGTAATTTCCTGATTTACAAACATAATATCACTATAAATAACCGCAGCCTTGTGCGCGCACCGCTGTGCCAGTTAAGACCTGCCTTTCAAACGTGCTAAATATAGCCGAAAAAATAAGCACTGCAATCAGTTTCAGGTTTGATAAATCACTTTGCGCGTGCTAAAATAACATATTTACATTTTCTCCTCCCATCACACGCAAGATTGCGTGTAAACGTCCCACATTGCATATGCATTAAGGCAAGAATGCTAAATGCGTTTCGAGTTCTATTTTGCCCGCCTGAGGGACACACTCCTCATTGCACCCTGTTAGTAGATCAGCATCAACGCAAATCTGCGTGTGCAATCCAGTTTGCACACGTTTTTGCACACGCAAAGCTTTAGTAAATCAGGCCCTAAGCTCGGAGCCATTTCCTGCTCATCTCCAAGACGCATCACGTTAGCTGGTCAAGTCCTGTGGTCTCAGCAGTCATTATCTCTCTCCTTCCTGATCGATTCTGGCGCAAATGAGAATTTCATCGATGAGACAGGCATCCCAACTACCCTTCTTTCCAAACCAAAGGTCATCTCCGACTTGGACGGCAAGACACTCGCCGAGGTCACACACCGGACTGAACCACCCTCATCCTGTCCAGCAATCATCACGAGACGATCCAACTGTTCCTGATTCCCTCCTCCTCAGCTCCCGTCGTTCTGGGTCTTCCCTGGCTGGCTCGCCACAACCCCCAGGTCGACTGGAGAACTCAATGGTTGGGGCGAATCCTGTCATTCCCGCTGTCTCCACTCTGCCCGACCTATGCCTGTGCCTTTAGCCTGAGACCACCACTGAACCTCCGAATATCTCTTTAGTACCCAGTGAAGACCAAGACCTCGCTGAGGTGTTTTCCAAGCACCCTACCTCCTCATTGCCCCTACAATTGTGGTATAGACCTGGTTCCTCTCTTCCCACCAAGTGACAATATAACCTTTCAAGAACTGAACGACAAAGCATGGAGGATTACATCAACCAGTCTCTGGCCGCTGGTCTCATCCGTCCTTCCTCTTCTCCAGTCGGTGCTGGATTCTTACCTTACCTTACCCCTTCTTGACCCGCGTTCAGTCCCCTCATCAAAGCACGAATCTTCTCCAAACTCGACCTTCGGAATGCCTACCACCTCGTCCGAATTCCTGAGGGGGACGAATGGAAGACGAACTTCAACACTCCAGTTGGACATTTCGAGTATCTGGTCAGGCCTCACTAATGCCCCCGCCGTGTTCCAGCACCTTGTGAATGACATTCTGCGCGACATGCTGGACAGGTTCCTCTTCGTCTACCTCGATGACATCCTCATCTTCTCGGAGACGAAGTAGAAACAAGTATTGCTGGGATGTTCGCCTGGTGCTGCAACGTCTTCTCGAGAAAAGACTTTTCGTTAAAGCGGAGAAGTGCTCCATTCACTCATTCCCTTTCCTGGGCTTCATTGTGGAGCAAGGCAATTCTTGAGATTATTGAAGACCACTTTCTCAGTATAAAAAGTCTAAAACACCCAACTTTTATCTTTGAGACCCTTTATTTAAAATTCAAAGTTGGCTAGAGAATGACAGACCGACTTGGCCAAGTATGGGTCTACGGTGATACAATCATGATTCCAGCATTCTTGACATTATTGAAGACCACTTTCTCAGTATCTAAAGGCTAAAACACCCAACTTGTACCTTTGAGACCCTTTATTAAAAATGCAATGTTGGCAAGAGAATGACTGACACATGTTTGGCCAAGTAGGGTGTATGGAGATACAGTCATGACCTCTTTGTCTCACACAAAAGGGGGTAACTTCAGTATGACTCCAGCATTCATGAGATTATTGAAGACCACTTTCTCAGTATCGAAAGGCTAAAACACCCAACTTGTACCTTGGAGACCCTTTATTAAAAATACAAAGTTTGCTGGAGAATGACTGAGACCTGTTTGGCCAAATATGGGTCTATAGAGATACAGTCATGACCTCTTTGTCTCACATGGAATAACTTCAGTATGATTCCAGCAATCATGATATTATTGAAGACCACTTTCTCAATATAAAAATATAAAACACCCAACTTTTATCTTTGAGACCCTTTATATAAAATGCAAAGTTGGCTAGAGAATGACTGAGACCTGTTTGGCCAAATATGGGTGCATGGAAATACAGTCATGACCTTTTTCTCTCACAAATCATGGAATAACTTCAGTATGATTCCAGCATTCATGAGATTATTGAAGACCACTTTCTCAATATCTAAAGGCTAAAAAACCCAACTTGTACCTTTGAGACCCTTTATTTAATATGCAACGTTGGCAAGAGAATGACTGAGACCGACTTGGCCAAGTATGGGTCTATGGTGATGCATTCATGATTCCAGCATTCTTGAGATTATTGAAGACCACTTTGTAAATATCTAAAGTCTAAAACACTCAACTTGTAGCTTTGAGACCCTTTATGAAAAATGCAAAGTTGGCTAGAGAATGACTGAGATCTGTTTGCCCAAATATGTGTGCATGGAAATACAGTCATGACCTATTTGTCTCACACAAAAGGGGTAACTTCAGTAAGACTCCAGCCTTCATGAGATTATTGAAGACCACTTTCTCAGTATAAAAAGTCTAAAACACCCAACTTGTACCTTTGAGACCCTTTATTAAAAATGCAATGTTGGCAAGAGAAAGACTGAGACATGTTTGGCCAAGTATGGATGTATGGAGATACAGTCATGACCTCTTTGTCTCACACAAAAGGGGGTAACTTCAGTATTGCTCCAGCATTCATGAGATTATTGAAGACCACTTTCTCAGTATGTAAAGGCTAAAACACAGAACTTGTACATTTAAGACCCTTTATTTAACAGGCGAAGTTGGCTAATGAAATGACTGAGACAGACTTGGCCAAGTATGGGTGTATGGTGATACAGTCATGACTCCAGCATTCATGAGATTATTGAAGACCACTTTCTCAGTATCGAGAGGCTAATACACCCAACTTGTACCTTGGAGACGCTTTATTAAAAATGCAATTTTGCTGGAGAATGACTGAAACCTGTTTGGCCAAATATGGGTCTATGGAGATACAGTCATGACGTCTTTGTCTCACACAACAGGGAGTAACTTCAGCATGACTCCAGCATTCATGAGATTATTGAAGACCACCTTCTCAGTATCTAAGGTCTAAAACACCTAACTTGTACCTTTTAGACCCTTTATTAAACAGGCGAAGTTGGCTAATGAAATGACTGAGACCGACTTGGCCAAGTATGGGTGTATGGAGATACAATCATGACCACTTTGTCTCACACAACAGCGAGGAACTTCAGTAAGACTCCAGCATTCATGAGATAATTGAAGACCACTTTCTCAGTCTCTAAAGGCTAGAACACCCAATTTATACCTTTGAGACTCTTTATTTTAATATGCAACGGTGGCAAGAGAATGACTGAGACCGACTTGGCAAGTATGGGTCTATGGTGATACAGTCATGATTCCAGCATTCTTGAGATTATTGAAGACCACTTTGTAAATATCTAAAGTCTAAAACACTCAACTTGTACCTTGGAGACCCTTTATTAAAAATTTCAAATTTTGGCTAGAGAATGACAGACTGACTTGGCCAAGTATGGGTGTATGGAGATACAGTCATGACCTCTTTGTCTCACACAAAAGGGGGTAACTTCAGTATGACTCCAGCACTCATGAGATTATTGAAGACCACTTTCTCAGTATCTAAAGGCTAAAACACCCAACTTGTACATTTAAGACCCTTTATTTAACAGGCGAAGTTGGCTAATGAAGTGACTGAGACAGACTTGGCCAAGTATGGGTGTATGGAGATACAGTCATGACCTCTTTGTCTCACATGGAATAACTTCAGCATGACTCCAGCATTCTTGAGATTATTGAAGAACACTTTCTCAGTGTAAAAAGTCTAAAACACCCAACTTGTACCTTGGAGACCCTTTATTTAAAAATGCAAAGTTTGCTAGAGAATGACTGAGACCTGTTTGGCCAAATATGGATGTACGGTGATACAATCATGATTCCAGCATTCTTGACATTATTGAAAACCACTTTGTAAATATCTAATGTCTAAAACACTCAACTTGTACCTTTGAGACCCTTTATTAAAAAAATGCAAAGCTGTCTAGAGAATGACTGAGACCTGTTTGGCCAAGTATGGGTGCATGGAAATACAGTCACGACCTCTTTGTCTCACAGTACAGCGAGTAACTTCAGGAAGACTCCAGCATTCATGAGATTATTGAAGACCACCTTCTCAGTATCTAAAGGCTAAAACACCCAACTTGTACATTTAAGACCCTTCAATTAACAGGCAAAGTTGGCTAATGAAATGACTAAGACCGACTTGGCCAAGTATGGGTGTATGGTGATACAGTCATGACTCCAGCATTCATGAGATTATTGAGGACCACTTTTTCAGTAAAAAAAGTCTAAAACACCAAACTTTTATCTTTGAGACCCATTATTTAAAATTCAAAGTTGGCTAGAGAATGACTGAGACCGACTTGGCCAAGTATGGGTGTATGAAGATACAGTCATGACCTCTTTGTCTCACATGGAATAACTTCAGTATGACTCCAGCATTCATGAGATTATTGAAGACCACTTTCTCAGTATCTAAAGGCTAAAACACCCAACTTGTACCTTGGAGACCCTTTATTAAAAATGCAAAGTTTGCTAGAGAATGATTGAGACCTGTTTGGCCAAATATAGGTGTATGGAGATACAGTCATGACCTCTTTGTCTCACACAACAGGGAGTAACTTCAGTATGACTGCAGCATTCATGAGATTATTGAAGACCACTTTCTCAGTGTCTAAAGGCTAAAACACCCAACTTTTACCTTTGAGACCCTTTATTAAAAATGCAAAGTTGGCAAGAGAATGACTGAGACCGACTTGGCCAAGTATGGGTCTATGTTGATACAGTAATGATCCCAGCATTCTTGAGATTATTGAAGACCACTTTGTAAATATCTAAAGTCTAAAACACTCAACTTGTACCTTTGAGACCCTTTATAAAAAAAATTCAAAGTTGTCTAGAGAATGACTGAGACCTGTTTGGCCAAATATGGGTGCATGGAAATACAGTCATGACTTCTTTGTCTCACACTACAGCGAGTAACTTCAGTAAGACTCCAGCATTCATGAGATTATTGAAGACCACCTTCTCAGTATCTAAGGTCTAAAACACCTAACTTGTACCTTTTAGACCCTTTATTTAACAGGCGAAGTTGGCAAATGAAATGACTGAGACCGACTTGGCCAAGTATGGGTCTATGATGATACAGTATGACTCCAGCATTCATGAGATTATTGAAGACCACTTTCTCAGTATGTAAAGGCTAAAACACCCAACTTGTACATTTAAGACCCTTTATTTAACAGGCGAAGTTGGCTAATGAAATGACTGAGACAGACTTGGCCAAGTATGGGTGTATGGAGATACAGTCATGACCTCTTTGTCTCACATGGAATAACTTCAGCATGACTCCAGCATTCTTGAGATTATTGAAGACCACTTTCTCAATATCTAAAGGCTAAAAAACCCAACTTGTACCTTTGAGACCCTTTATTTAACAGGCAAAGTTGGCTAATGAAATGACTAAGACCGATTTGGCCAAGAATGGGTGTATGGAGATACATTCATGACCTCTTTGTCTCACATGGAATAACTTCATTATGAATCCAGCAATCATGAGATTATTGAAGACCACTTTCTCAATATAAAAAGTATAAAACACCCAACTTTTATCTTTGAGACCCTTTATATAAAATGCAAAGTTGGCTAGAGAATGACTGAGACCTGTTTGGCCAAATATGGGTGCATGGAAATACAATCATGACCTCTTTGTCTCACAAAAATGGAATAACTTCAGTATGATTCCAACATTCATGAGATTATTGAAGACCACTTTCTCAATATCTAAAGGCTAAAAAACCCAAGTTGTACCTTTGAGACCCTTTATTTAATATGCAACGTTGGCAAGAGAATGACTGAGACCGACTTGGCCAAGTATGGGTCTATGATGATACAGTATGACTCCAGCATTCTTGAGATTATTGAAGACCACTTTCTCAATATCTATAGGCTAAAAAACCCAACTTGTACCTTTGAGACCCTTTATTTAACAGGCAAAGTTGGCTAATGAAATGACTAAGACCGATTTGGCCAAGAATGGGTGTATGGAGATACATTCATGACCTCTTTGTCTCACATGGAATAACTTCAGTATGAATCCAGCAATCATGTGATTATTGAAGACCACTTTCTCAATATAAAAAGTATAAAACACCCAACTTTTATCTTTGAGACCCTTTATATAAAATGCAAAATTGGCTAGAGAATGACTGAGACCTGTTTGGCCAAATATGGGTGCATGGAAATACAGTCATGACCTCTTTGTCTCACACTACAGCGAGTAACTTCAGTAAGACTCCAGCATTCATGAGATTATTGAAGACCACTTTCTCAATATCTAAAGGCTAAAAAACCCAAGTTGTACCTTTGAGACCCTTTATTTAATATGCAACGTTGGCAAGAGAATGACTGAGACCCACTTGGCCAAGTATGGGTCTATGATGATACAGTATGACTCCAGCATTCATGAGATTATTTAAGACCACTTTCTCAGTATGTAAAGGCTAAAACACCCAACTTGTACATTTAAGACCCTTTATTTAACAGGCGAATATGGCTAATGAAGTGACTGAGACAGACTTGGCCAAGTATGGGTGTATGGAGATACAGTCATGACCTCTTTGTCTCACATGGAATAACTTCAGCATGACTCCAGCATTCTTGAGATTATTGAAGACCACTTTCTCAGTATCTAAAGGCTAAAACACCCAACTTGTACCTTTGAGACCCTTTATTAAAAATGCAATGTTGGCTAGAGAATGACTGAGACTGACTTGGCCAAGTATGGGTCTATGTTGATACAGTAATGATCCCAGCATTCTTGAGATTATTGAAGACCACTTTGTAAATATTTAATGTCTAAAACACTCAACTTGTACCTTTGAGACCCTTTATTAAAAATGTCAAATTTTGGCTAGAGAATGACAGACTGACTTGGCCAAGTATGGGTGTATGGAGATACAGTCATGACCTCTTTGTCTCACACAAAAGGGGGTAACTTCAGTATGACTCCAGCACTCATGAGATTATTGAAGACCACTTTCTCAGTATCTAAAGGCTAAAACACCCAACTTGTACATTTAAGACCCTTTATTTAACAGGCGAAGTTGGCTAATGAAGTGACTGAGACAGACTTGGCCAAGTATGGGTGTATGGAGATACAGTCATGACCTCTTTGTCTCACATGGAATAACTTCAGCATGACTCCAGCATTCTTGAGATTATTGAAGAACACTTTCTCAGTGTAAAAAGTCTAAAACACCCAACTTGTACCTTGGAGACCCTTTATTTAAAAATGCAAAGTTTGCTAGAGAATGACTGAGACCTGTTTGGCCAAATATGGATGTACGGTGATACAATCATGATTCCAGCATTCTTGACATTATTGAAAACCACTTTGTAAATATCTAATGTCTAAAACACTCAACTTGTACCTTTGAGACCCTTTATTAAAAAAATGCAAAGCTGTCTAGAGAATGACTGAGACCTGTTTGGCCAAGTATGGGTGCATGGAAATACAGTCACGACCTCTTTGTCTCACAGTACAGCGAGTAACTTCAGGAAGACTCCAGCATTCATGAGATTATTGAAGACCACCTTCTCAGTATCTAAAGGCTAAAACACCCAACTTGTACATTTAAGACCCTTCAATTAACAGGCAAAGTTGGCTAATGAAATGACTAAGACCGACTTGGCCAAGTATGGGTGTATGGTGATACAGTCATGACTCCAGCATTCATGAGATTATTGAGGACCACTTTTTCAGTAAAAAAAGTCTAAAACACCAAACTTTTATCTTTGAGACCCATTATTTAAAATTCAAAGTTGGCTAGAGAATGACTGAGACCGACTTGGCCAAGTATGGGTGTATGAAGATACAGTCATGACCTCTTTGTCTCACATGGAATAACTTCAGTATGACTCCAGCATTCATGAGATTATTGAAGACCACTTTCTCAGTATCTAAAGGCTAAAACACCCAACTTGTACCTTGGAGACCCTTTATTAAAAATGCAAAGTTTGCTAGAGAATGATTGAGACCTGTTTGGCCAAATATAGGTGTATGGAGATACAGTCATGACCTCTTTGTCTCACACAACAGGGAGTAACTTCAGTATGACTGCAGCATTCATGAGATTATTGAAGACCACTTTCTCAGTGTCTAAAGGCTAAAACACCCAACTTTTACCTTTGAGACCCTTTATTAAAAATGCAAAGTTGGCAAGAGAATGACTGAGACCGACTTGGCCAAGTATGGGTCTATGTTGATACAGTAATGATCCCAGCATTCTTGAGATTATTGAAGACCACTTTGTAAATATCTAAAGTCTAAAACACTCAACTTGTACCTTTGAGACCCTTTATAAAAAAAATTCAAAGTTGTCTAGAGAATGACTGAGACCTGTTTGGCCAAATATGGGTGCATGGAAATACAGTCATGACCTCTTTGTCTCACACTACAGCGAGTAACTTCAGTAAGACTCCAGCATTCATGAGATTATTGAAGACCACCTTCTCAGTATCTAAGGTCTAAAACACCTAACTTGTACCTTTTAGACCCTTTATTTAACAGGCGAAGTTGGCAAATGAAATGACTGAGACCGACTTGGCCAAGTATGGGTCTATGATGATACAGTATGACTCCAGCATTCATGAGATTATTGAAGACCACTTTCTCAGTATGTAAAGGCTAAAACACCCAACTTGTACATTTAAGACCCTTTATTTAACAGGCGAAGTTGGCTAATGAAATGACTGAGACAGACTTGGCCAAGTATGGGTGTATGGAGATACAGTCATGACCTCTTTGTCTCACATGGAATAACTTCAGCATGACTCCAGCATTCTTGAGATTATTGAAGACCACTTTCTCAATATCTAAAGGCTAAAAAACCCAACTTGTACCTTTGAGACCCTTTATTTAACAGGCAAAGTTGGCTAATGAAATGACTAAGACCGATTTGGCCAAGAATGGGTGTATGGAGATACATTCATGACCTCTTTGTCTCACATGGAATAACTTCAGTATGACTCCAGCATTCATGAGATTATTGAAGACCACTTTCTCAGTATCTAAAGGCTAAAACACCCAACTTGTACCTTGGAGACCCTTTATTAAAAATGCAAAGTTTGCTAGAGAATGATTGAGACCTGTTTGGCCAAATATAGGTGTATGGAGATACAGTCATGACCTCTTTGTCTCACACAACAGGGAGTAACTTCAGTATGACTGCAGCATTCATGAGATTATTGAAGACCACTTTCTCAGTGTCTAAAGGCTAAAACACCCAACTTTTACCTTTGAGACCCTTTATTAAAAATGCAAAGTTGGCAAGAGAATGACTGAGACCGACTTGGCCAAGTATGGGTCTATGTTGATACAGTAATGATCCCAGCATTCTTGAGATTATTGAAGACCACTTTGTAAATATCTAAAGTCTAAAACACTCAACTTGTACCTTTGAGACCCTTTATAAAAAAAATTCAAAGTTGTCTAGAGAATGACTGAGACCTGTTTGGCCAAATATGGGTGCATGGAAATACAGTCATGACCTCTTTGTCTCACATGGAATAACTTCAGCATGACTCCAGCATTCTTGAGATTATTGAAGAACACTTTCTCAATATCTAAAGGCTAAAAAACCCAAGTTTTACCTTTGAGACCCTTTATGTAATATGCAACGTTGGGAAGAGAATGACTGAGACCGACTTGGCCAAGTATGGGTCTATGATGATACAGTATGACTCCAGCATTCATGAGATTATTTAAGACCACTTTCTCAGTATGTAAAGGCTAAAACACCCAACTTGTACATTTAAGACCCTTTATTTAACAGGCGAAGTTGGCTAATGAAGTGACTGAGACAGACTTGGCCAAGTATGGGTGTATGGAGATACAGTCATGACCTCTTTGTCTCACATGGAATAACTTCAGCATGACTCCAGCATTCTTGAGATTATTGAAGAACACTTTCTCAGTGTAAAAAGTCTAAAACACCCAAGTTGTACCTTGGAGACCCTTTATTTAAAAATGCAAAGTTTGCTAGAGAATGACTGAGACCTGTTTGGCCAAATATGGATGTACGGTGATACAATCATGATTCCAGCATTCTTGACATTATTGAAAACCACTTTGTAAATATCTAATGTCTAAAACACTCAACTTGTACCTTTGAGACCCTTTATTAAAAAAATGCAAAGCTGTCTAGAGAATGACTGAGACCTGTTTGGCCAAGTATGGGTGCATGGAAATACAGTCACGACCTCTTTGTCTCACACTACAGCGAGTAACTTCAGGAAGACTCCAGCATTCTTGAGATTATTGAAGAACACTTTCTCAGTGTAAAAAGTCTAAAACACCCAACTTGTACCTTGGAGAACCTTTATTAAAAAAATGCAAAGCTGTCTAGAGAATGACTGAGACCTGTTTGGCCAAGTATGGGTGCATGGAAATACAGTCACGACCTCTTTGTCTCACACTACAGCGAGTAACTTCAGGAAGACTCCAGCATTCATGAGATTATTGAAGACCACCTTCTCAGTATCTAAAGGCTAAAACACCCAACTTGTACATTTAAGACCCTTTAATTAACAGGCAAAGTTGGCTAATGAAATGACTAAGACCTACTTGGCCAAGTATGGGTGTATGGTGATACAGTCATGACTCCAGCATTCATGAGATTATTGAAGACCACTTTTTCAGTAAAAAAAAGTCTAAAACACCCAACTTTTATCTTTGAGACCCGTTATTTAAAATTCAAAGTTGGCTAGAGAATGACTGAGACCGACTTGGCCAAGTATGGGTGTATGAAGATACAGTCATGACCTCTTTGTCTCACATGGAATAACTTCAGTATGACTCCAGCATTCATGAGATTATTGAAGACCACTTTCTCAGTATCTAAAGGCTAAAACACCCAACTTGTACCTTGGAGACCCTTTATTAAAAATGCAAAGTTTGCTAGAGAATGATTGAGACCTGTTTGGCCAAATATAGGTGTATGGAGATACAGTCATGACCTCTTTGTCTCACACAACAGGGAGTAACTTCAGTATGACTGCAGCATTCATGAGATTATTGAAGACCACTTTCTCAGTGTCTAAAGGCTAAAACACCCAACTTTTACCTTTGAGACCCTTTATTAAAAATGCAAAGTTGGCAAGAGAATGACTGAGACCGACTTGGCCAAGTATGGGTCTATGTTGATACAGTAATGATCCCAGCATTCTTGAGATTATTGAAGACCACTTTGTAAATATCTAAAGTCTAAAACACTCAACTTGTACCTTTGAGACCCTTTATAAAAAAAATTCAAAGTTGTCTAGAGAATGACTGAGACCTGTTTGGCCAAATATGGGTGTATGGAGATACAGTCATGACCTCTTTGTCTCACATGGAATAACTTCAGCATGACTCCAGCATTCTTGAGATTATTGAAGAACACTTTCTCAGTGTAAAAAGTCTAAAACACCCAACTTGTACCTTGGAGACCCTTTATTTAAAAATGCAAAGTTTGCTAGAGAATGACTGAGACCTGTTTGGCCAAATATGGATGTACGGTGATACAATCATGATTCCAGCATTCTTGACATTATTGAAAACCACTTTGTAAATATCTAATGTCTAAAACACTCAACTTGTACCTTTGAGACCCTTTATTAAAAAAATGCAAAGCTGTCTAGAGAATGACTGAGACCTGTTTGGCCAAGTATGGGTGCATGGAAATACAGTCACGACCTCTTTGTCTCACACTACAGCGAGTAACTTCAGGAAGACTCCAGCATTCATGAGATTATTGAAGACCACCTTCTCAGTATCTAAAGGCTAAAACACCCAACTTGTACATTTAAGACCCTTTAATTAACAGGCAAAGTTGGCTAATGAAATGACTAAGACCGACTTGGCCAAGTATGGGTGTATGGTGATACAGTCATGACTCCAGCATTCATGAGATTATTGAAGACCACTTTTTCAGTAAAAAAAAGTCTAAAACACCCAACTTTTATCTTTGAGACCCGTTATTTAAAATTCAAAGTTGGCTAGAGAATGACTGAGACCGACTTGGCCAAGTATGGGTGTATGAAGATACAGTCATGACCTCTTTGTCTCACATGGAATAACTTCAGTATGACTCCAGCATTCATGAGATTATTGAAGACCACTTTCTCAGTATCTAAAGGCTAAAACACCCAACTTGTACCTTGGAGACCCTTTATTAAAAATGCAAAGTTTGCTAGAGAATGATTGAGACCTGTTTGGCCAAATATAGGTGTATGGAGATACAGTCATGACCTCTTTGTCTCACACAACAGGGAGTAACTTCAGTATGACTGCAGCATTCATGAGATTATTGAAGACCACTTTCTCAGTGTCTAAAGGCTAAAACACCCAACTTTTACCTTTGAGACCCTTTATTAAAAATGCAAAGTTGGCAAGAGAATGACTGAGACCGACTTGGCCAAGTATGGGTCTATGTTGATACAGTAATGATCCCAGCATTCTTGAGATTATTGAAGACCACTTTGTAAATATCTAAAGTCTAAAACACTCAACTTGTACCTTTGAGACCCTTTATAAAAAAAATTCAAAGTTGTCTAGAGAATGACTGAGACCTGTTTGGCCAAATATGGGTGCATGGAAATACAGTCATGACCTCTTTGTCTCACATGGAATAACTTCAGCATGACTCCAGCATTCTTGAGATTATTGAAGAACACTTTCTCAATATCTAAAGGCTAAAAAACCCAAGTTTTACCTTTGAGACCCTTTATGTAATATGCAACGTTGGGAAGAGAATGACTGAGACCGACTTGGCCAAGTATGGGTCTATGATGATACAGTATGACTCCAGCATTCATGAGATTATTTAAGACCACTTTCTCAGTATGTAAAGGCTAAAACACCCAACTTGTACATTTAAGACCCTTTATTTAACAGGCGAAGTTGGCTAATGAAGTGACTGAGACAGACTTGGCCAAGTATGGGTGTATGGAGATACAGTCATGACCTCTTTGTCTCACATGGAATAACTTCAGCATGACTCCAGCATTCTTGAGATTATTGAAGAACACTTTCTCAATATCTAAAGGCTAAAAAACCCAAGTTTTACCTTTGAGACCCTTTATGTAATATGCAACGTTGGGAAGAGAATGACTGAGACCGACTTGGCCAAGTATGGGTCTATGATGATACAGTATGACTCCAGCATTCATGAGATTATTTAAGACCACTTTCTCAGTATGTAAAGGCTAAAACACCCAACTTGTACATTTAAGACCCTTTATTTAACAGGCGAAGTTGGCTAATGAAGTGACTGAGACAGACTTGGCCAAGTATGGGTGTATGGAGATACAGTCATGACCTCTTTGTCTCACATGGAATAACTTCAGCATGACTCCAGCATTCTTGAGATTATTGAAGAACACTTTCTCAATATCTAAAGGCTAAAAAACCCAAGTTTTAACTTTGAGACCCTTTATGTAATATGCAACGTTGGGAAGAGAATGACTGAGACCGACTTGGCCAAGTATGGGTCTATGATGATACAGTATGACTCCAGCATTCATGAGATTATTTAAGACCACTTTCTCAGTATGTAAAGGCTAAAACACCCAACTTGTACATTTAAGACCCTTTATTTAACAGGCGAAGTTGGCTAATGAAGTGACTGAGACAGACTTGGCCAAGTATGGGTGTATGGAGATACAGTCATGACCTCTTTGTCTCACATGGAATAACTTCAGCATGACTCCAGCATTCTTGAGATTATTGAAGAACACTTTCTCAGTGTAAAAAGTCTAAAACACCCAAGTTGTACCTTGGAGACCCTTTATTTAAAAATGCAAAGTTTGCTAGAGAATGACTGAGACCTGTTTGGCCAAATATGGATGTACGGTGATACAATCATGATTCCAGCATTCTTGACATTATTGAAAACCACTTTGTAAATATCTAATGTCTAAAACACTCAACTTGTACCTTTGAGACCCTTTATTAAAAAAATGCAAAGCTGTCTAGAGAATGACTGAGACCTGTTTGGCCAAGTATGGGTGCATGGAAATACAGTCACGACCTCTTTGTCTCACACTACAGCGAGTAACTTCAGGAAGACTCCAGCATTCTTGAGATTATTGAAGAACACTTTCTCAGTGTAAAAAGTCTAAAACACCCAACTTGTACCTTGGAGAACCTTTATTAAAAAAATGCAAAGCTGTCTAGAGAATGACTGAGACCTGTTTGGCCAAGTATGGGTGCATGGAAATACAGTCACGACCTCTTTGTCTCACACTACAGCGAGTAACTTCAGGAAGACTCCAGCATTCATGAGATTATTGAAGACCACCTTCTCAGTATCTAAAGGCTAAAACACCCAACTTGTACATTTAAGACCCTTTAATTAACAGGCAAAGTTGGCTAATGAAATGACTAAGACCTACTTGGCCAAGTATGGGTGTATGGTGATACAGTCATGACTCCAGCATTCATGAGATTATTGAAGACCACTTTTTCAGTAAAAAAAAGTCTAAAACACCCAACTTTTATCTTTGAGACCCGTTATTTAAAATTCAAAGTTGGCTAGAGAATGACTGAGACCGACTTGGCCAAGTATGGGTGTATGAAGATACAGTCATGACCTCTTTGTCTCACATGGAATAACTTCAGTATGACTCCAGCATTCATGAGATTATTGAAGACCACTTTCTCAGTATCTAAAGGCTAAAACACCCAACTTGTACCTTGGAGACCCTTTATTAAAAATGCAAAGTTTGCTAGAGAATGATTGAGACCTGTTTGGCCAAATATAGGTGTATGGAGATACAGTCATGACCTCTTTGTCTCACACAACAGGGAGTAACTTCAGTATGACTGCAGCATTCATGAGATTATTGAAGACCACTTTCTCAGTGTCTAAAGGCTAAAACACCCAACTTTTACCTTTGAGACCCTTTATTAAAAATGCAAAGTTGGCAAGAGAATGACTGAGACCGACTTGGCCAAGTATGGGTCTATGTTGATACAGTAATGATCCCAGCATTCTTGAGATTATTGAAGACCACTTTGTAAATATCTAAAGTCTAAAACACTCAACTTGTACCTTTGAGACCCTTTATAAAAAAAATTCAAAGTTGTCTAGAGAATGACTGAGACCTGTTTGGCCAAATATGGGTGTATGGAGATACAGTCATGACCTCTTTGTCTCACATGGAATAACTTCAGCATGACTCCAGCATTCTTGAGATTATTGAAGAACACTTTCTCAGTGTAAAAAGTCTAAAACACCCAACTTGTACCTTGGAGACCCTTTATTTAAAAATGCAAAGTTTGCTAGAGAATGACTGAGACCTGTTTGGCCAAATATGGATGTACGGTGATACAATCATGATTCCAGCATTCTTGACATTATTGAAAACCACTTTGTAAATATCTAATGTCTAAAACACTCAACTTGTACCTTTGAGACCCTTTATTAAAAAAATGCAAAGCTGTCTAGAGAATGACTGAGACCTGTTTGGCCAAGTATGGGTGCATGGAAATACAGTCACGACCTCTTTGTCTCACACTACAGCGAGTAACTTCAGGAAGACTCCAGCATTCATGAGATTATTGAAGACCACCTTCTCAGTATCTAAAGGCTAAAACACCCAACTTGTACATTTAAGACCCTTTAATTAACAGGCAAAGTTGGCTAATGAAATGACTAAGACCTACTTGGCCAAGTATGGGTGTATGGTGATACAGTCATGACTCCAGCATTCATGAGATTATTGAAGACCACTTTTTCAGTAAAAAAAAGTCTAAAACACCCAACTTTTATCTTTGAGACCCGTTATTTAAAATTCAAAGTTGGCTAGAGAATGACTGAGACCGACTTGGCCAAGTATGGGTGTATGAAGATACAGTCATGACCTCTTTGTCTCACATGGAATAACTTCAGTATGACTCCAGCATTCATGAGATTATTGAAGACCACTTTCTCAGTATCTAAAGGCTAAAACACCCAACTTGTACCTTGGAGACCCTTTATTAAAAATGCAAAGTTTGCTAGAGAATGATTGAGACCTGTTTGGCCAAATATAGGTGTATGGAGATACAGTCATGACCTCTTTGTCTCACACAACAGGGAGTAACTTCAGTATGACTGCAGCATTCATGAGATTATTGAAGACCACTTTCTCAGTGTCTAAAGGCTAAAACACCCAACTTTTACCTTTGAGACCCTTTATTAAAAATGCAAAGTTGGCAAGAGAATGACTGAGACCGACTTGGCCAAGTATGGGTCTATGTTGATACAGTAATGATCCCAGCATTCTTGAGATTATTGAAGACCACTTTGTAAATATCTAAAGTCTAAAACACTCAACTTGTACCTTTGAGACCCTTTATAAAAAAAATTCAAAGTTGTCTAGAGAATGACTGAGACCTGTTTGGCCAAATATGGGTGCATGGAAATACAGTCATGACCTCTTTGTCTCACATGGAATAACTTCAGCATGACTCCAGCATTCTTGAGATTATTGAAGAACACTTTCTCAATATCTAAAGGCTAAAAAACCCAAGTTTTACCTTTGAGACCCTTTATGTAATATGCAACGTTGGGAAGAGAATGACTGAGACCGACTTGGCCAAGTATGGGTCTATGATGATACAGTATGACTCCAGCATTCATGAGATTATTTAAGACCACTTTCTCAGTATGTAAAGGCTAAAACACCCAACTTGTACATTTAAGACCCTTTATTTAACAGGCGAAGTTGGCTAATGAAGTGACTGAGACAGACTTGGCCAAGTATGGGTGTATGGAGATACAGTCATGACCTCTTTGTCTCACATGGAATAACTTCAGCATGACTCCAGCATTCTTGAGATTATTGAAGAACACTTTCTCAGTGTAAAAAGTCTAAAACACCCAAGTTGTACCTTGGAGACCCTTTATTTAAAAATGCAAAGTTTGCTAGAGAATGACTGAGACCTGTTTGGCCAAATATGGATGTACGGTGATACAATCATGATTCCAGCATTCTTGACATTATTGAAAACCACTTTGTAAATATCTAATGTCTAAAACACTCAACTTGTACCTTTGAGACCCTTTATTAAAAAAATGCAAAGCTGTCTAGAGAATGACTGAGACCTGTTTGGCCAAGTATGGGTGCATGGAAATGCAGTCACGACCTCTTTGTCTCACACTACAGCGAGTAACTTCAGGAAGACTCCAGCATTCATGAGATTATTGAAGACCACCTTCTCAGTATCTAAAGGCTAAAACACCTAACTTGTACCTTTTAGACCCTTTATTTAACAGGCGAAGTTGGCTAATGAAATGACTGAGACCGACTTGGCCAAGTATGGGTCTATGATGATACAGTATGACTCCAGCATTCATGAGATTATTGAAGACCACTTTCTCAGTATGTAAAGGCTAAAACACCCAACTTGTACATTTAAGACCCTTTATTTAACAGGCGAAGTTGGCTAATGAAATGACTGAGACAGACTTGGCCAAGTATGGGTGTATGGAGATACAGTCATGACCTCTTTGTCTCACATAAAATAACTTCAGCATGACTCCAGCATTCTTGAGATTATTGAAGACCACTTTCTCAATATCTAAAGGCTAAAAAACCCAACTTGTACCTTTGAGACCCTTTATTTAACAGGCAAAGTTGGCTAATGAAATGACTAAGACCGATTTGGCCAAGAATGGGTGTATGGAGATACATTCATGACCTCTTTGTCTCACATGGAATAACTTCAGTATGAATCCAGCAATCATGAGATTATTGAAGACCACTTTCTCAATATAAAAAGTATAAAACACCCAACTTTTATCTTTGAGACCCTTTATATAAAATGCAAAGTTGGCTAGAGAATGACTGAGACCTGTTTGGCCAAATATGGGTGCATGGAAATACAATCATGACCTCTTTGTCTCACAAAACATGGAATAACTTCAGTATGATTCCAACATTCATGAGATTATTGAAGACCACTTTCTCAATATCTAAAGGCTAAAAAACCCAAGTTGTACCTTTGAGACCCTTTATTTAATATGCAACGTTGGCAAGAGAATGACTGAGACCGACTTGGCCAAGTATGGGTCTATGATGATACAGTATGACTCCAGCATTCATGAGATTATTGAAGACCACCTTCTCAGTATCTAAAGGCTAAAACACCCAACTTGTACATTTAAGACCCTTTAATTAACAGGCAAAGTTGGCTAATGAAATGACTAAGACCGACTTGGCCAAGTATGGGTGTATGGTGATACAGTCATGACTCCAGCATTCATGAGATTATTGAAGACCACTTTTTCAGTAAAAAAAAGTCTAAAACACCCAACTTTTATCTTTGAGACCCGTTATTTAAAATTCAAAGTTGGCTAGAGAATGACTGAGACCGACTTGGCCAAGTATGGGTGTATGAAGATACAGTCATGACCTCTTTGTCTCACATGGAATAACTTCAGTATGACTCCAGCATTCATGAGATTATTGAAGACCACTTTCTCAGTATCTAAAGGCTAAAACACCCAACTTGTACCTTGGAGACCCTTTATTAAAAATGCAAAGTTTGCTAGAGAATGATTGAGACCTGTTTGGCCAAATATAGGTGTATGGAGATACAGTCATGACCTCTTTGTCTCACACAACAGGGAGTAACTTCAGTATGACTGCAGCATTCATGAGATTATTGAAGACCACTTTCTCAGTGTCTAAAGGCTAAAACACCCAACTTTTACCTTTGAGACCCTTTATTAAAAATGCAAAGTTGGCAAGAGAATGACTGAGACCGACTTGGCCAAGTATGGGTCTATGTTGATACAGTAATGATCCCAGCATTCTTGAGATTATTGAAGACCACTTTGTAAATATCTAAAGTCTAAAACACTCAACTTGTACCTTTGAGACCCTTTATAAAAAAAATTCAAAGTTGTCTAGAGAATGACTGAGACCTGTTTGGCCAAATATGGGTGCATGGAAATACAGTCATGACCTCTTTGTCTCACACTACAGCGAGTAACTTCAGTAAGACTCCAGCATTCATGAGATTATTGAAGACCACCTTCTCAGTATCTAAGGTCTAAAACACCTAACTTGTACCTTTTAGACCCTTTATTTAACAGGCGAAGTTGGCAAATGAAATGACTGAGACCGACTTGGCCAAGTATGGGTCTATGATGATACAGTATGACTCCAGCATTCATGAGATTATTTAAGACCACTTTCTCAGTATGTAAAGGCTAAAACACCCAACTTGTACATTTAAGACCCTTTATTTAACAGGCGAAGTTGGCTAATGAAGTGACTGAGACAGACTTGGCCAAGTATGGGTGTATGGAGATACAGTCATGACCTCTTTATCTCACATGGAATAACTTCAGCATGACTCCAGCATTCTTGAGATTATTGAAGACCACTTTCTCAATATCTAAAGGCTAAAAAACCCAAGTTGTACCTTTGAGACCCTTTATTTAATATGCAACGTTGGCAAGAGAATGACTGAGACCCACTTGGCCTAGTATGGGTCTATGATGATACAGTAGGACTCCAGCATTCATGAGATTATTTAAGACCACTTTCTCAGTATGTAAAGGCTAAAACACCCAACTTGTACATTTAAGACCCTTTATTTAACAGGCGAAGTTGGCTAATGAAGTGACTGAGACAGACTTGGCCAAGTATGGGTGTATGGAGATACAGTCATGACCTCTTTGTCTCACATGGAATAACTTCAGCATGTGTAACATGTACACTACCCTAATAAGGTACAATTAGTTTAACAAATAGCTATTATTTAGATGCGTTATAGCTTCGAAAGTCTAAGTTTGGGCTGAGTTCAGAAGAACAGGTCTGACTCTAGGAGTGGAGAGGAAGACACAGAACGCAGTTTGAGTTTGGGGACACCATATAATTGTGAACCATTACCAGAAAATATTTAACAAAATACAAATGGCCATTCATACACAACAACACAATATGTACAGTTCCGATCATGTATATACAAATTGACAATAAATAAATTTAGGGAACAGTCTGTATTGATGGGTGAATGTGTGTAATGTAGGTGTGGAATGTTAATGTAATGGCAGAGAGAGAGAGGAGCGCCTGTGCCAAGGAGCCTCCTACCAGCCCGACCAAAGCAGTGGAGGTTTCCAAGGATCTTCAAACTTGACTATACTTTTATACTTCTCGCCATCACCTGGCCAATTCCATGATTCATTAAGCCTAGGTCTCCGAATCATATGATCAGCGGCTCCGGTAGTCGGCTCCTCCTACAAACATTTCCCCGGCGTGCTCCTCTCACTGCTCTCGGCAGCGAGCCCCAACGGAGTTATGTTACGGCGCAATGTGATGACGTAACGGCGCGACGTAATGACGTAACGGCGCGACGTAATGACACACGGCTTCATTTTACGCTTCACAAAAAGGGAATAATAATGACAATGGGGTTTTTCACCCGGGTTACACCCTCCCCCCTTTAGACCATGCAACTCCTGATGCATGCTAAACATCGTAAACACAAGATTTTACTGTTGCGGTACTAAATGCGTCGCTATAAGCATTAACCAACCCATGAAATAGTGTCTGCACGACCGTCATAAGTGGATTACCTAATGCCACATACTCAAGGCGATTAGGAGGTTGACGCTGCCGAGTAGAACGTCTGGCGACAGGAATCGATTCATCGACTGGATCAGGTAGGTTTGGAGCTGTAACTGATATTGGAGATGGACTGAGCAATTGCTCACTTTGGCTGGGTGATGTCTCTGCTTGGTCAGGAAGTACTGATTCTTCAACAGGTAGAACTTCAGGAACACAGGTAGGTAGTATTCCATCAGTCACAGATACGGCTTCACCAAGCGCAGGCTCCTCTTCTCCCACAGGTAGAGAAGCTATGGACTCAGCAGAAGACTCCCCATCAGCAGGTAAGTGCACAATTTCCAGATCAGAACATACAGCATCCTCCGAGAACACAGGTAGACCAACAGTCCTGGATAAGGACTGAGTACTGTATTCGGAAGAGGGTTCCACATGTGAACTTTGGAACTGGAATGTGGCTGGCTTGATCTGAACTTCAGGCACATTCCATCCATCTTCCTCCTCAAACAATTCTTCAGTGTGATCAACACTAGCTGGATTCTGGCTCCGGGTTTGAGGACGACGTGGAGGTGTAACTGGTGCAGAATCTGAATGACCACATACTGGTAGGAAGGGACATGGAAGAAGTAAATCTCGGTGTAGTGTACGAGTCGGTACATCCGCCCTATCCTCAGGCTGCACTGTGTACACGGGCAGGTCTCCAACACGTTTTACAACAACATAGACATCCTGCTCCCATTTATCCTCCAGTTTGTGCTTGCCACGAAGTCGTACATTTCGCACCAAAACTCGATCACCTTCTTTCAGACTCGATGGAGTGACTCGTTGATCAAAGCGGGCTTTATTTCTTTCGCCAGATTTTACAGCATTCTTCAAAGCCAGCTGGAAGCTTTCCTCAAGTCTGGACCGCAGGTCCTCAACATACTGAGAGTGAGAAGTAGTCTGATGCTCCCGCACAGGCAGGCCAAAAGCCAGATCCACTGGAAGACGTGGTGAACGGCCGAACATTAGTTCATATGGCGTAAAGCCGGTGACATCATTCCGTGTGCAGTTGTAAGCGTGCACTAACGGTTTCACATAGTCCTTCCATCTAGCTTTTTGCTTGCGCTCGAGCGTTCCAAGCATGTTGAGCAGGGTCCGGTTGAATCTCTCAACTGGGTTTCCCCGAGGATGGTAAGGGGTTGTTCGAGTTTTTACAATCCCAGAGAATTGGCAAAGCTCCTTAATCAACTTGGACTCAAAGTCAGGCCCTTGGTCTGTGTGGAGGCGTTCTGGTATCCCATAGCACACTATGAAGTTCTCCCATAAACATTTTGCCACTGTCTTCGCCTTTTGGTTTGCTGTGGGAATGGCTATTGCAAACTTTGTAAAGTGATCCGTGAAGACGAGAATGTCTTTTGTATTGCTTTGATCTGGTTCAAGTGACAAGTAATCCATGCAGAGTAACTCCAAGGGACGAGTGGTTTTAATGTTAACAAGGGGTGCTGATCTCTCTGGGAGCGCCTTGCGTCTCACACAACGGTTGCAGGTCTTAATCTTAGCTTCAATGTCAGCTGCCATGCAGGGCCAGAAAAACCGGGACCGTACAAGGTCTAGGGTCCGCTCGAGGCCCATGTGGCCCATGTCATCATGCAAGCTTGTAAGCACGATTGACCTCAGCTCCTCCGGTAACACCAGCTGAAACAAGACTTCTTCTCCATCACGCCTCCTTCTGTACAAGATGTCCTCTTGCAGTTCGAGGCGGTTTAGCTCCCTCAACAACCGCACAAGGTCTGGAAGTTCTTGCCTTGCTGTTGGGGGAACCTTTTCCCCAGTCTCCATCTGGTAGATAACCTCTCTTATGACTGGATCAGCACGTTGCTTTTCCTTAAGGCTGAGGTGTGACAGGGAGGGAACAACTGGTAAGCCATGGAGGTCCTCGCTGGCATAACAGTCAGGAAGGGCTTTAGCTGACAGGCTCAGAGATTCGACCAAGGCAATGGGACTCCCTGCCGAACTGCTGGACTGATTGGTGAAAAGACAGCGGTGACAGATGGCAGAGATAATGTCTGTGTTGAGTTCTTCCAATTCACCAGATTTAATGACTCGCTCTGTCGTAAACTTGTTGATCAGGTCCCAATCTTTCTGTTCTGTCAGGTCAGTAGGGTGGCTGTGAGGGCGGCGAGATAGAGCGTCAGCGTCAAGGTTTTGCTTCCCAGCCCGATATTGCAGCTTGAAAGTGTAGGTGGACAGGGCAGCAAGCCATCTGTGACTGGCGGCATCTAACTTTGCAGTTGTTAACAGGTAAGTGAGCGGGTTGTTATCAGTCACTACCACAAAGCTGGCTCCATACAGATAGTCATGGAACTTTTCGCACACACTCCATTTCAATGCAAGAAATTCTAACTTGTGTGCAGGATACCTCGACTCGCTCGCTGACAGGCCACGACTGGCATAGGCGATTACTCTCAGCCGACCCTCCTGCTCTTGGTATAGAGCTGCTCCAAGCCCAGTGGTGCTGGCGTCAGTATGCAAAATATATTGCAGCTTTGGGTCAGCAAAGCCAAGAACTGGGGAACTGGTCAGCTTTTCAATGAGCATTTCAAATGCAAACTGGCAGGTGGGGGACCATCGCTCTCCAAAGGGCTGTTTCGAGTCATGGGTTTTTACTGGACTGGACCTTTTCTGAGCTTTGGAGGTAGGTGTATAGCCACGCGTCAAATCATTGAGGGGTTTTGCAATGGCGGAGTACCCTTTTATGAACCTCCGGTAATATCCAGCGAATCCCAGGAATGATTTGAGCTCCTTCAGGGTTCTGGGAATTGGCCACGATTTTAGAGCAAAGATCTTATCTGGATCAGTCTCGACCCCCTTCTCCGAAACAATGTGTCCCAAGTATTTAACGGACGTCTGGAAAAATTTACATTTCTCGGGAGAAAGCTTGAGACCGTATTCTTCCAAGCGATGTAATACTTGCAGCAACCTCCGCTCGTGTTCCTCCAGTGTATCTGAGAAGACAATAAGATCATCAAGGTAAACCAGAACTTCTTTTAGATGTAGATCTCCCATGCTCTTCTCCATTAACCGCTGGAATGTTGATGGAGCATTTGTTACTCCTTGAGGCATTCGGTTGAATTCCCAAAATCCAATGGGTGTCACAAAAGCCGTTTTAGTTTTGTCTTCTTCATTCATTTCGATCTGGTAATATCCAGATTTTAAGTCGAGAACACTGAACCATTTGGACCCGGACAAAGCAGACAGCGACTCCTCCAGGTTTGGCAGGGGATAGGCATCTTTAACGGTCTGAAGGTTCAGTCTTCTGTAATCAATGCACAAACGTATGTCACCATTCTTTTTACGGACAACAACAATTGGTGATGAAAATGACGACTCCGATTCACGAATGACACCAGCCTCCAGAAGGTCCCTTAGATGCTGTCGGACTGCTTCAATGTCTTGAGGGTGGATGGGCCTAGCCCTGTGCTTGAATGGAGTTTCGTCGTGTAGCTTTATGCGATGTTTCACCTTGTCTGTGCATCCAAAATCCATGTCACTAAGTGCAAAAACATCAGGAATGTTGTTGAGCTTCTCAGTGATTCTCCTCTTCCACTCTGGTGGGATAGGTGATTCTCCAAAATCCAACTTCAGAGTAGGGGAAGTTTCTGATGGTGACCGGCTTGTTGACACAGTGTGCGATAAGATCTGGGGCGAAACTGCCAGTTCAGCGATGGTAGAGAGAGGTGGGATGGTCACGTCCTGATCCGACTCATTGCTAAGGATGACTGTGATCTTCTCTTGGGGTTGACTTGGGAGCATGATCAAAGAGCTTTTGACACACAGCCCACCTGGCAGTGGTGAAGCTGGATGCTCCACAAGGGCCCATTGACCAGGAAACAGCATGCTGGTGTGGATGGAACCATCTATGAGGGTGGTGTGACCAGCAGGGACGAGAATGGGAGCTTTGCTGGCTAACCTTACCACTCCATCGCTGCCCACCTGGTGTTGCTGGTGGCGGATCTGCAGTAGTTTCAGCACTGCTTTGTAGCCATGGCCAGTCGGCTGGAAGTTAGTGTATTCACTTCCAATGTACTGGTTGTACAGCGGCTCCAAGGTGTTCATGCCAATTAACACTGGGGACTGATGGGCTCCAACGTCAGGAACAACAAGTGCTAGCGTGGAGACATCCAAATCAACTCCCAGAAACTCACTGGGGAACGTAACCACCATCTCCACATATCCAAGATAAGGAATTACTTGCCCCGCGGCTCCTTCAACTTGCAGTAAATCACGCAAGGGTTTAACAGGTTGGTTGGCGAAATGCTGGTTGTAGAACGACACCGGGATCGTAGTGACTTGTGATCCTGTATCCAACAAACAGTGAAATTCTTCGCCAGAGATCTTGATGTTGGCTGTGCAGCAGGATCCAACCAGGCCTTTGGGTAACCTAGCTGGGACAGCGGGAGTAATCTGGGTTAATTCATTACATTCAACATGGTGTCTCTGGTTAGGACATTGTCGGTCCACAACAGTTCCGGTTTGCCCCTCAACTGGAACTGACTTTAGTTTAAAGAATGTCTTGACGGAGTATTCGATTTCTGCCATCTTTGCTGCTTTTCGCTGAACTGCTTCCTCTTTGCGGCGACAAGTGCAGAGTTTGGGGGATTGTCACAATGAGTCTTTATATGGCCATCTTCACCACACCGATAGCAGTAGCCTGGCTTGGGAACAGAAGACGGGTTCTTTGATGGCTTGCCCGCCCCCTGCCCCTCACCCCACTTGTGACCAGGTGTGGGTTTGAAAGCAGCAGATTGACTGGAGCTTGACCGGACAACAGTGAGATTTGCAAGCTGCTTCTGTATATCGGCCAGTTGTTGAGCGAGTTGCTGCGTGATGTTGGTAAGTGCAGCAATCTCTCCTTTTCCTGCACTGTCGGTGTAGGCATACTGCATGTTCGTGGCAGCTCTGGGTCGTGATGAGCCTAGATGTTGCTTCATGCGGATAGTTTTTGCAGCATCTCGATCTTCCTCAGTTCGTAGAAGTAGCAGAAATTCAGCAAACGATGGGGGATTATGTTTCCGTTGCTTTAATTGGAGTTCTATGATGAGAGAATTGTCCCAACAGCCACGGCAGAACTGAGTCAGTAGGTGTCGATCAAAGTCTTTATTTAAAACTCCGCCTCGTTTCACAGCCTGGTTCAGCGCCACTTGCAGACGTTGCAAATAGTGGGACGGTTTCTCTCCAGCATCCTGGAATGTGTCCATGAATTTGGCGTATAGCTCATCGCCATCCTGCACCGTGCCGTACGCTGAATCAAGTGTCTGTAGATACACTGTTGGTGGAGTGTCGGGTTTCAGGTGCTTAATCACATCAGCAGCAGGTGGTAACAAGCTGTCAAAGATCCTTCGTGAACGCTGTAGGTCGGACACTGCAGGATCTTGTAATAGCAGTTCAACTCCGGAACGCCATGTGTCGTAATCTGACTCGGTTTGAGTTCTGGGTGATCTTCCAGAGAAGGTTCTCAGACGCTGTGCGGGGTGCATAGCACTGTCGCTGTTCTTGACGATATGCTCAACCACATAGCGTTGAACTTCAGGTGGATTAAGGTTAGCATGTGACATAGCTGGTAACGAGGATCTTGAGGCGTGTTGGGCTGTAGGGTCCGGCTGGGCCCTTATGCGTGGTTCTGTGCTCTGGTCTGAAGAAGCAGGTCCAAGTGAATGACCAAAGGTGGCAGCAGAGAACAGTGCTGGGGTCGGCAGATTGACTATGACAGCAGACGGTGGCTTTCCATCATCCAACGAAGACTCCACATCAGTAGCAGTAGGATCAAGCTGGGTGACTGACTGACCAAGCAGAGACATCACCCCGTTAAGGACAACCGCAAAATCTTGGCCTGTCCATTTCGCAACTTTTTGTAATTCAGAGAGGTAGTTCTTAGTTTGTGACCTCCCAACCTCATGCGCGCAGACAGTAGATAGGTCCAAGATCTTATAAGTAACATCAGCGCCATCACACTCATATATATACGGCAGAAGTGGACGTAACGCAACTACTGCAGCGGTGGAATTATATTCAACCACAATCGACTGGTGAAAAACAGAATCGGGTTCATCATCGATACGTTCAAATTTTAAAATAGAACCGTACTGCTGTAAAAAGTCGACTACTTCATCATCTGTTTCAGTTTTTGTTGCTTCCTTTATCAAAACCGCATTTGGAATCTTAATGCCACGCTTCTCGAATATGTCCATTATTATTATTATTACTACTACACAAATATATGAATATATGAAAACCAAAAAAAAACAAATGTTCAAGTCTTTCTCCACTCCTGGCTAGCTCGCCACAATATGTAACATGTACACTACCCTAATAAGGTACAATTAGTTTAACAAATAGCTATTATTTAGATGCGTTATAGCTTCGAAAGTCTAAGTTTGGGCTGAGTTCAGAAGAACAGGTCTGACTCTAGGAGTGGAGAGGAAGACACAGAACGCAGTTTGAGTTTGGGGACACCATATAATTGTGAACCATTACCAGAAAATATTTAACAAAATACAAATGGCCATTCATACACAACAACACAATATGTACAGTTCCGATCATGTATATACAAATTGACAATAAATAAATTTAGGGAACAGTCTGTATTGATGGGTGAATGTGTGTAATGTAGGTGTGGAATGTTAATGTAATGGCAGAGAGAGAGAGGAGCGCCTGTGCCAAGGAGCCTCCTACCAGCCCGACCAAAGCAGTGGAGGTTTCCAAGGATCTTCAAACTTGACTATACTTTTATACTTCTCGCCATCACCTGGCCAATTCCATGATTCATTAAGCCTAGGTCTCCGAATCATATGATCAGCGGCTCCGGTAGTCGGCTCCTCCTACAAACATTTCCCCGGCGTGCTCCTCTCACTGCTCTCGGCAGCGAGCCCCAACGGAGTTATGTTACGGCGCAATGTGATGACGTAACGGCGCGACGTAATGACGTAACGGCGCGACGTAATGACACACGGCTTCATTTTACGCTTCACAAAAAGGGAATAATAATGACAATGGGGTTTTTCACCCGGGTTACACATTACACAAGTATGGGTGCATGGAAATACAGTCACGACCTCTTTGTCTCACAAAACATGGAATAACTTCAGTATGATTCCAACATTCATGAGATTATTGAAGACCACTTTCTCAATATCTAAAGGCTAAAAAACCCAAGTTGTACCTTTGAGACCCTTTATTTAATATGCAACGTTGGCAAGAGAATGACTGAGACCGACTTGGCCAAGTATGGGTCTATGATGATACAGTATGACTCCAGCATTCATGAGATTATTGAAGACCACCTTCTCAGTATCTAAAGGCTAAAACACCCAACTTGTACATTTAAGACCCTTTAATTAACAGGCAAAGTTGGCTAATGAAATGACTAAGACCGACTTGGCCAAGTATGGGTGTATGGTGATACAGTCATGACTCCAGCATTCATGAGATTATTGAAGACCACTTTTTCAGTAAAAAAAAGTCTAAAACACCCAACTTTTATCTTTGAGACCCGTTATTTAAAATTCAAAGGTGGCTAGAGAATGACTGAGACCGACTTGGCCAAGTATGGGTGTATGAAGATACAGTCATGACCTCTTTGTCTCACATGGAATAACTTCAGTATGACTCCAGCATTCATGAGATTATTGAAGACCACTTTCTCAGTATCTAAAGGCTAAAACACCCAACTTGTACCTTGGAGACCCTTTATTAAAAATGCAAAGTTTGCTAGAGAATGATTGAGACCTGTTTGGCCAAATATAGGTGTATGGAGATACAGTCATGACCTCTTTGTCTCACACAACAGGGAGTAACTTCAGTATGACTGCAGCATTCATGAGATTATTGAAGACCACTTTCTCAGTGTCTAAAGGCTAAAACACCCAACTTTTACCTTTGAGACCCTTTATTAAAAATGCAAAGTTGGCAAGAGAATGACTGAGACCGACTTGGCCAAGTATGGGTCTATGTTGATACAGTAATGATCCCAGCATTCTTGAGATTATTGAAGACCACTTTGTAAATATCTAAAGTCTAAAACACTCAACTTGTACCTTTGAGACCCTTTATAAAAAAAATTCAAAGTTGTCTAGAGAATGACTGAGACCTGTTTGGCCAAATATGGGTGCATGGAAATACAGTCATGACCTCTTTGTCTCACACTACAGCGAGTTACTTCAGGAAGACTCCAGCATTCATGAGATTATTGAAGACCACCTTCTCAGTATCTAAGGTCTAAAACACCTAACTTGTACCTTTTAGACCCTTTATTTAACAGGCGAAGTTGGCTAATGAAATGACTGAGACCGACTTGGCCAAGTATGGGTCTATGATGATACAGTATGACTCCAGCATTCATGAGATTATTGAAGACCACTTTCTCAGTATGTAAAGGCTAAAACACCCAACTTGTACATTTAAGACCCTTTATTTAACAGGCGAAGTTGGCTAATGAAATGACTGAGACAGACTTGGCCAAGTATGGGTGTATGGAGATACAGTCATGACCTCTTTGTCTCACATAAAATAACTTCAGCATGACTCCAGCATTCTTGAGATTATTGAAGACCACTTTCTCAATATCTAAAGGCTAAAAAACCCAACTTGTACCTTTGAGACCCTTTATTTAACAGGCAAAGTTGGCTAATGAAATGACTAAGACCGATTTGGCCAAGAATGGGTGTATGGAGATACATTCATGACCTCTTTGTCTCACATGGCATAACTTCAGTATGAATCCAGCAATCATGAGATTATTGAAGACCACTTTCTCAATATAAAAAGTATAAAACACCCAACTTTTATCTTTGAGACCCTTTATATAAAATGCAAAGTTGGCTAGAGAATGACTGAGACCTGTTTGGCCAAATATGGGTGCATGGAAATACAATCATGACCTCTTTGTCTCACAAAACATGGAATAACTTCAGTATGATTCCAACATTCATGAGATTATTGAAGACCACTTTCTCAATATCTAAAGGCTAAAAAACCCAAGTTGTACCTTTGAGACCCTTTATTTAATATGCAACGTTGGCAAGAGAATGACTGAGACCCACTTGGCCTAGTATGGGTCTATGATGATACAGTAGGACTCCAGCATTCATGAGATTATTGAAGACCACTTTCTCAGTATGTAAAGGCTAAAACACCCAACTTGTACATTTAAGACCCTTTATTTAACAGGCGAAGTTGGCTTATGAAATGACTGAGACAGACTTGGCCAAGTATGGGTGTATGGAGATACAGTCATGACCTCTTTGTCTCACATGGAATAACTTCAGCATGACTCCAGCATTCTTGAGATTATTGAAGACCACTTTCTCAATATCTATAGGCTAAAAAACCCAACTTGTACCTTTGAGACCCTTTATTTAATATGCAACGTTGGGAAGAGAATGACTGAGACCGACTTGGCCAAGTATGGGTCTATGATGATACAGTATGACTCCAGCATTCATGAGATTATTTAAGACCACTTTCTCAGTATGTAAAGGCTAAAACACCCAACTTGTACATTTAAGACCCTTTATTTAACAGGCGAAGTTGGCTAATGAAGTGACTGAGACAGACTTGGCCAAGTATGGGTGTATGGAGATACAGTCATGACCTCTTTGTCTCACATGGAATAACTTCAGCATGACTCCAGCATTCTTGAGATTATTGAAGAACACTTTCTCAGTGTAAAAAGTCTAAAACACCCAACTTGTACCTTGGAGACCCTTTATTTAAAAATGCAAAGTTTGCTAGAGAATGACTGAGACCTGTTTGGCCAAGTATGGGTGCATGGAAATACAGTCACGACCTCTTTGTCTCACACTACAGCGAGTAACTTCAGGAAGACTCCAGCATTCATGAGATTATTGAAGACCACCTTCTCAGTATCTAAAGGCTAAAACACCCAACTTGTACATTTAAGACCCTTTAATTAACAGGCAAAGTTGGCTAATGAAATGACTAAGACCGACTTGGCCAAGTATGGGTGTATGGTGATACAGTCATGACTCCAGCATTCATGAGATTATTGAAGACCACTTTTTCAGTAAAAAAAGTCTAAAACACCCAACTTTTATCTTTGAGACCCGTTATTTAAAATTCAAAGTTGGCTAGAGAATGACTGAGACCGACTTGGCCAAGTATGGGTGTATGAAGATACAGTCATGACCTCTTTGTCTCACATGGAATAACTTCAGTATGACTCCAGCATTCATGAGATTATTGAAGACCACTTTCTCAGTATCTAAAGGCTAAAACACCCAACTTGTACCTTGGAGACCCTTTATTAAAAATGCAAAGTTTGCTAGAGAATGATTGAGACCTGTTTGGCCAAATATAGGTGTATGGAGATACAGTCATGACCTCTTTGTCTCACACAAGAGGGAGTAACTCCAGTACGACTGCAGCATTCATGAGATTATTGAAGACCACTTTCTCAATATCTAAAGGCTAAAAAACCCAAGTTGTACCTTTGAGACCCTTTATTTAATATGCAACGTTGGCAAGAGAATGACTGAGACAGACTTGGCCAAGTATGGGTCTATGATGATACAGTATGACTCCAGCATTCATGAGATTATTGAAGACCACTTTCTCAGTATGTAAAGGCTAAAACACCCAACTTGTACATTTAAGACCCTTTATTTAACAGGCGAGGTTGGCTAATGAAATGACTGAGACCGACTTGGCCAAGTATGGGTGTATGGAGATACAGTCATGACCTCTTTGTCTCACATGGAATAACTTCAGTATGATTCCAGCATTCATGAGATTATTGAAGACCACCTTCTCAGTATCTTAAGGCTAAAACACCCAACTTGTACCTTTGAGACCCTTTATTAAAAATGCAATGTTGGCTAGAGAATGACTGAGACCTGTTTGGCCAAATATGGGTGTACGGTGATACAATCATGATTCCAGCATTCATGAGATTATTGAAGACCACCTTCTCAGTATCTAAGGTCTAAAACACCTAACTTGTACCTTTTAGACCCTTTATTTAACAGGCGAAGTTGGTTAATGAAATGACTGAGACTGACTTGGCCAAGTATGGGTTTATGGAGATACAGTCATCACCTCTTTGTCTCACACAACATCAAGTAACTTCAGTATGATTCCAGCATTCATGAGATTATTGAAGACCACTTTCTCAGTATCTAAAGGCTAAAAAACCCAACTTTTACCTTTGAGACCCTTTATTTAAAATGCAAAGTTGGCAAGAGAATGACTGAGACATGTTTGGCCGTATATCCGTCTACGGTGATACAGTCATGACTCCAGCATTCATGAGATTATTGAAGACCACCTTCTCAGTATCTAAGGTCTAAAACACCTAACTTGTACCTTTTAGACCCTTTATTTAACAGGCAAAGTTGGTTAATGAAATGACTGAGACTGACTTGGCCAAGTATGGGTGTATGGAGATACAGTCATGACCTCTTTGTCTCACACAAAAGAGGGTAACTTCAGTATGACTCCAGCATTCTTGAGATTATTTAAGACCACTTTCTCAGTATCTAAAGGCTAAAACACCCAACTTGTACATTTAAGACCCTTTAATTAACAGGCGAAGTTGGCGAATGAAATGACTAAGACCGACTTGGCCAAGTATGGGTCTACGGTGATACAATCATGATTCCAGCATCCTTGACATTATTGAAGACCACTTTCTCAGTATCTAAAGGCTAAAACACCCAACGTGTATACCTGTGAGACCCTTTTCAAAGACTAAACAAATAAATTCTTCCTCAAAAACTGTGTATTCAATAACATTTTTAACATTTATTCTGTCCTTGAGGACTGTAGCACTTGGATGTCCTCTCCTGCTGACTGAGTCTTTATTCAGTTAGGGACAGGTCCATTTGAGGTAAGAGGTTGAGACAAACTCTGAACAAACATGAAATCGTGAAAACATATTTAGGAACTTCACTTTGTCCTAATGGATGTGGCTCCTGGACATTCTTTTCTGTAAAGGTTCACATACAAACCAGTTTAATATTTATGTTAACGAACACAAAACTTTAAGGGATTCTTGATCCTTGTACTTTTCTTCCTCCATGACTCCTAAAAGGATACAAAAAGATGTCGTTTTCCAACATATCTGTAATGTATTAAACAGCCCTAAAACCTTCATCATACTGCTCACCTTTGTTTTACAACGCTGTCATGACCTTCTCGTGGGATGCATCTTTCTCACTTTCTGTGTGCAAGGAACATGGCTCCTTGAGATGGAGAACAGATAGATCATTTTTATTTTTATTTTTATTTTTATTTTTATTTTTATTTTTATTTTTATTTTTATTCTTATCTTATTTTATTCTACTCTCTATTTTTAACAGTGCTGTGTGTGGATGCTGGAGATGTTAATTTCCCCGAGGGAACCTCCCAAAGGGATTAATAAAGTCGTCTGTCTGTCTGTCTGTCTGTCTGTCATATTGGTTAATGTATGATTTGATTTCATGCACATAAAATGAAACCAGTTTACTTCCACTCACCTTTCCTTCAACATCAACCTTGTCTCTTTTTCCCATGGATCCATTGTCCTCTGATTTTTCTATCTGTGAGGAGCACAAATCCTAGAGTAGATTTTGTGATTTAGAGGTCATGGACAGAAATCCTTTAAAAATAACTATACTGGTGATAAAAAGGTGATATACATGAACTTACTAACTACAGACCAGTCTCAATACTACCACAGCTGTGAACAATTCTAGAGAAATAATTGAACAATAGGCTAGACAGCTTCATCAACAAACACAATCTGTTATACGACAGCCAATATGGATTCAGAAGAAACCACACGACTGCTCTAGCTTTAACTGAGTCTGTGGAAATCATCACTGATGCAATTGACCAAAAACTGCATTCCATAGGAATCTTTATAGATTTGAAAAAAGACACCTTGACACATTTGGCACCATTAACCATGACATATTGATAGCTAAACTAGAAAGATATGGTATTAGAGGCATAGTACTGGATTGGGTTAAGAGCTACCTACACAACAGATCCCAATACGTTAAAATAGGGGATAGCACATCAATGTGCTTGGACATAGTTTGTGGGGTCACACAGGGGTCAGTTCTGGGTCCAAAACTGTTTATACTATAAACAAACGACATATGCTAAGTATCCAATATTGTGAAATTAATATTATTTGCAGATGACACAAATATTTTCTGCTCGGGAGATGATTTGAATCAATTGGCGGAAACAGTCAATAATGAAATGGCCAAGCTTCATGTGTGGTTTAACGTAAATAGACTATCACTAAATCTGGAGAAAACCAAATACATGCTGTATGGAAAAAAAGGCTACAAGAAGAGTACGAACATCCAAGTAAATGGAGTGGATATTGAAAGGGTTAGTGAGAACAAAGTGCTAGGCGTAATTATCGACAAAATGTTAAGTTGGAAGCCATACATAAGACACTTAAAAAGTAAGCTGGCCAGAAGTGTGTTCATACTTTGGAAAGTACAAAAACTGCGAAATCAGAAAGCACTCCATCTATTTGCACACCAGTATCTCCTCATCTGCAATATTGTGCAGAGGTTTGGGGACACAGGCAGCACACAGCCCCTGCTATTTCTCCAAAAAAAAGCTCTAAGAATTCTACATTATGCCAATTACAGGGAACATACAAATCAATTATTTATCAAATCTAGAATACTCAAATTGTATGATTTAATAAACTGGTCGCACAGCACAGATGATGTACAGGGCACTGTGGTACACTGTGGTGAGTGCCCGCTCCCTCTTTCCCTTTCGGCCATGTGTATGTATTAAACTAAGATAATGTGTGATGATCTTTGATCTAACTGACATGCCCGAAATGAACAAATAAATAAATACTGTCTGTACACATCACTAAACCAAGCTTAATACTCCTCACCTTAGCTTCAACACAGGCTGTCAGACCCTCCTCAGTAGATGTATTCTTCTCATTGCCCTCTGAATAGGGAGGCAGCACCTGGAGAAATATAATGAGATTTTTTTCATTTAAGGGACAGATTGTTTGATGTTGGGTTTTTACTCGCACTCTAAATGTTAAGATGGTCCTGTTATTCAACAGAATTACATTCAAAGGTTTCCATCTGCCACACTATGAAATGTATACTCTAGAGTTTACAGTTATACACATCATCCTAAACAGCATGCAGTTAATCATAAAACAGAGACATGAATATCTGAACACTACTCACAGAGTCGGTAGTCTCCATTCTGCAATACGGGTCGTCTTCTTTCTGACACCTGAGCTGCAATGATGAGCACAGTATGAAAGAATATTCTAACTGTTGGCACAAAACACCCTTACATGTGCAGATTTCTTTAGTGTAATCTTCCTCATGTGTTCTATTCTTAAGTGCCTATCAATGCATGAGTTTTAGATGCATCTGCTTGAGTAAACGTGTGTAAAGGTCCTTCAGGTCATGAAGTCATCCAGGTCATGGTAAAGCAAAGGCTCATCTAAAATCTGAAGGCAACTGGACTGTTTGAAAATCTACACGATGTAAACTAAATGTCTAAAAACTGCAATTGAAAATATTATTTACATATGGTGTCAATGTGAGATTGTTTAAAATACCCCTTCTCCTGTGATGTAAAGAAAATAAAGCCTACGAATGTCAGGCATTTTAAGCTACAACAATCACAAAAAGCCCACAAAACCCCAGGAGGAGTGGAAATAAATATACAAAGTATATAACATATTCCAAAGCGTATTCTGTAAATGATGAAATACATTTTTATTGATTATGTCAAATTAATTTATTTGACCCATTTTAAATATGGAGAGACAGCTTTACAGTAAGTTGGGTTCATAATTGCCACAGCTCTGTAATATTACAGTGTGCAACTTAAAAGCAGAATACATAGTATCACACATTTTACAAGTTTTATTCTTTTACTGCAAAAGTGGGTCCTCAGTTATTACTATACAGACAAAATGGACAGATTCACTCTCAGAACTTTTACCTCCAACTTCGCCAATCGTAGCTTAGAGATAGAGTAAAACTTTATGTACAAAAGAGACCAAAGTGGGCCACAAATCCACATCTGAACAGCATTATAGCAAGTAAGACAGTAAAAGTGTGGTGTAATTGTGCAGCATTACAACAATGTAACAGAAAAACGAAACAGAAAGTGGGCTATGAACCAGAAATGAACTCTTACCTGCAGAAGAGCTGAACACAATGTAGGATGATGCAGACACCTCGAGGATCACAACACACTGGAGCAGCCAATCAGTGCAGTCATTAACTTTTCAGCCAATCAGAGCAGACCGATGTCTTCTGTGTGTGAAGGGCAAGAAGAGAGCGCGAGAGAGAGGAAGAGAAAAGTTGAGGTGGAGTCATGGACAGAGGTGTTGCAGCAACCAGCAATCAGGTAAAATCCAAAAATACTGACATGTTGGATAATTATGCAGTCTGGGCAATAAATGACTGCTTGTTGTTTTTGTTGCACTTTTTAAGCATTAATTAGCATGTTTTACTTAAATAAGCTTAGCTAAAACATGATATGATACATGATGATGAAATAGCTTAAATAACATTTTACAACCTGTTACTTGCATTTAAATATACCCAGGCTTCCTCTAAACAGGCTGGGTTTAAAATTGTTGTTTTAATTAGATGATTTCCACTGATAGATGACAGCATGCTTTTGCTCAGGCTGGAAACATTCAATTTCAATTTCAGTTTCAAAGGTATTAGAACTGCAGGAATTACTTTTGCAGATTTTACTGGTCTGAAATGTTTTAAAATGTAACTTAAAATGTCAGCTTATTTTAATTTTTTTTTCACAGGAAGAGAAAATATACATTTGTTTTAGTTGTGCAATAGGTTAAAAAATGCAGGGTTCAGTTGAAATTATGTGGCATGTCCGATTAAGGAAACACGATCCCTGTGTTAGAGTTTGTTTTTTCTTGGGCCCTTTTCTGTTGTAACTTTATACGTACTGGTGTATTCTCGAGCTCAGCCTGAATTTTAGATCTGTTGGATCACCTTTGAGTTGTCACTTTGTTACCTCTTTTTCTTCGTTCTTTTGTTACTTGCCCAACGTGGTATATTTTCTTTGCTACTCTGCCTTATGCCACTTAACGTGTGATTTTGAGTTTATTTAAATTTTTCTCTATTTTTTAGTTCTCTGCATTTTTCCCAGCAGTGATCCTGTGTTTTTTCCTTTATTAAATAAACATTTGTTAGTGTCTCTGCATTTGGGCCCTGGCCTTGTTTTTGGATTCTCGAACCATAACAACAGAACCCAAATACAAGAATAAAAAACTTAAATACGTTAAGTAAACAGAAGAAATTACCAAATCATAATATTATGGATCGATTCAGGAAAGGATGAATAGAAATTTAGAGTATAACAAGCACTGGTCCAGTGGCCATAATATTAAACTCTAGAATGTATGTGTATGGCAAATATCATGGGGTATGATGGAAACAGGTCACAGATTATCTGTGTTATCGGTTCCCTAATATCTACTATTGGGCTTCGATGAGCAGTATTTTTATGTACAGGAACCTGATGAGGAGCCTCAGACAGCAGGACCACAGCAGCAGCAATCTTCTGACTGCAGCCCTCCAAACAAGCAGTATGAGCGGTGCAAGCACAGGTGTCCCATTTGTAGGGAACGGTATGCTGATATAGTCCAGCACCTGAGAAGCACAGAAAAGGTGGTCAACAAAACCGAGTTGAGTCTTCTGAGCAAGTTTTCTCATCGACAGTAAGTGTCCTGTTTCCTCAGGATGGTCTCAAAGAGGCTTCTTATGGTGATGTTTCACCATCAATTAAATAGGGTCCAAAACACTATTGTTAATCAGTGTTGTATAGTAAGTTGTTGCTTTTAAAAAAATCACTGTAATAAAAGTGCTTTTTTCAATAACAAATAGGGATGCACCGATTAATCGGCCAGTGATCGGAATCGGACGATTTTCACGTGATCGGCCGAAATCGGTGACCGGCCGATCAGTCAGAATATTCCGATTTTAATAAGCGGATCAAAATGCACCCGCATCGCGCAGCATCAGCAACACACGTGCACGCGGCTAAACGCACATGTAGTAGAGTGTAGGGCTGAGCGGTATACCGGTTCACACTGAATACCGTGATTTTTCCGTTATGATATTAATTTTTAATATACGGCCGTACCGGTGTATTTACACAACATCCTCGCAGCCGCAACGCTGTGGCGGTGCTGCGCCGCTGTTGTCTGCTTTGTGAGTGAGCGCTCTGCATGTAAACGTTTCATTAATGTTTTTATATTTGTTTCAATCACTGAACGAAGCCTGTCATATTTGGGACAAGAGTCAGGATCTTAAATCACTTGCACAAAACTTTTGATCAGCACTCAGCATTTGTTTGTTTGTCATTTAACTTGTGCGCGCAGAGAGCGCGGGGCATTGTTGGCACGGGGCGGGAGAGAGAGAGACACACACAGAGAGAGAGAGAGAGCGAGAGAGTGAGGTCATTTACTTATTGTTGTGTGTAGGTACTATGTTGTGAAATATGTTTAAGCTTAAATAAACTACACATACAGGTAGTGATTCGTTTTTGTATTTTTAGTTGGATATTGGATGTGAACAACATGGTTACATAACACTGCACTTTTAAGATGTGTGTGAATATTCCACAGCATTATTTAGTTCCATTTTATAGTGGTAATCTGTTCAAAAAGTAATACTTTAAGTTATTATGTTCCATGGTAGCATGTTCAAATGTATCATGACAATTGTTTTTGTATTTTTATATATACTTCTATTTTATAGTGATTCGTTTTGTATTTTTAGTTGGATATTGGATGTGAACTGATTGTATTTCTGTTAAAATAATCTCTATTAGAGAGAAAAGATTTAAAAATATATATCTTTCTGTATGCTGAAAAGTGGTTTAAAAAATTGAAATCGGAATCGGCTAAAATCGGTATCGGCAGGTCAAACTTCTTGAAAAATCGGAAATCGGAATCAGCCCCAAAAATGGCAATCGGTGCATCCCTAGTAACAAATATCGTAATACAAATGTAAATATCGGTCCGTGATGTATGAGGCTACAACTGATTTTGCAAAAGTCTCTCAAAATAGATGCAAGGCAGGTCATGAATAATCTGTATTAGCAAATGTCATATATTTTTTAAATTTTTTAAAGCCTCTGTAAATGTGGCTTGTCATATTAAAAATGCTTCTATTATATCAAAGTTGAGTGTCTAATTAAGCATCCACAAAAGTCTCAGTGAAAATAACTCATAACTATTAAACATCTCTCCGATTGTTATCTGACGGAGGCAGAAATTTAAAAAATGACCATCCAGAGACTGCACAAACTGACATAATGATGGATGATTAGATATACATATATATAGATATAGATTGTAATCACAAAAGGCTATAGGGGGGAGTTGGCTCAGACTCAAAGAGGCAGATTGAGCAGGAACAGAACGGTTTTGTTAACCGTCACTCAGGGGCGGGGTGAAGCGGATGATTTATGATTGGTTTGATTTCCTATATCATAACCAGGAGAGATAACTCAGCCCTATTGAAACCCACATTTCAACAGTTGAAAGACAAATACTATGAATTTGGATGAAAACTGATTTCTAATATTTATTAAGACCCTTAATTACATAGTTAGAAGACTTTGGTGGATTTGGGTTTACAGAGGCTTTAAGTGTTAAGTGGTTACACATGTTACAACGAAATGTGTGCATATTTTCTTAGTATTCTAATACTAAATCAAAGTTTCTTCTTACTTCTCCAGTTTTCGTGCAAATCTGGACTGCCCAGTGCGTTTCTGCCAGTCCACACATATCAACCGACTCGACAAGCATCTGCAAAGGATCCACAGCCTGAAGGTAGTCCCTCTGTGTGATTTATGTGTTGTGATTCAGGTCGAGATCTTAAGCCCAGCAACTTTGGTCCTTGTAATGCTGCTTGTTCTTCCTTGCTGTGTGGTGGGTCTGTGGTCTTCATTGGATCCTTGTGTGGTTGATATAGATTCGGAAATGCTGTATGTATTTAGTTCTACAAATCCAACAGAAAGAATATTGCTGGTTAAATACATGCATGATGCTAACGGTAATGAGATATTCATAATGCAATTTTTTTCAGACAGAATTAAATTATTTACTCAATGAATGTTCTGCTTTTTTTGCAGAACCCAATGGTTACACTGTACATCCAGAAAGCTAAGGACAGATACATTGCGAGAGATCTGGCCCTCCTACGTGCCTCGAAACCCACACCACCAATGGTCTCACATCTTGACGAGGTGGATGATGCAGCAATTGAAGAGGGTGTCAGGAGGGTGATAGAAGCTGCTTCCCATGCTGCAGCTTCTTCCACTGTGCCTCCTCTTTCGGGTCCGATGTCTAGTTCTCCTCTTGCCAGCCAGGGTTCTTGTGACCCAAAAACAAAAACTATGCAGGATCCTTCTCCCTCAACCAGCCAGGCTTCCTGTGACCCAGAAATACCAGCGACGCAGGATCCTTCTCCCCCAACCAACCAGGATTCCAGTGACCCAGAAATACCAGCGATTCAGGATCCTTCTCCCTCAACCAGCCGGGCTTCTTATGACGCAGGGACAGCAGCTACACTGGATCCTTTTCCCTCAACCAGCCATGCTTCCTGCTATACAGGAACAGTTGACCAACAGGCCAAGCGAAGAAGAAGGTGTTCTGTCCTGAGGGCCCCTGATCCTGGGTGCAGGAACTGCCAGCTTCTCTTTGCTGAACTAAACGTGGTGAAGAACCTGCTCCAGATTGAGATTGAGAGGAACGATGAGCTCAAGCAGCTACATTCTTCAACAATGCGTGCAACTGTGAGTGTTGAGTTATTCCTCTGTTGTACTTCTGAAATGTGATAAGTTTTTCAGTAACTCTTGATAAAACAAATCTGCTTCATGTGCTTTTTTTCAGGCAGCTAAACATCGCAGACGTGCACCATTTCCTCCTAGCAAAGCCCCTCGCTATGGTGAAGATACCCTCATATCATGGTCACTGTACTAGTATTGAACTTGAAAGATAGGGGATGTTAATATGCAGATTGTAAAGACGTCTGAGGTCAGTGATTTAAGAAAGAAGACCATGCAAAAACATTTGATTTGCCTTATATTCTTTCCTCTTCAGTAAGATTGGTCGAGGAATTTAGGGGCCACACAGAAGGTGCCAACCCCAGTAGGAAAACGTCTGAAAATGCCAAGCAGCGAGCCAAACATGTTCGGGATTTTCTAGAGTACATGGCAGACTCATCAATCCCAAATGTTGGCCTTATTTTCCTGAGCAACCACGCTAGAATCCGTAGGTAAGTACTGTCAGGTTTTTTATTTGAGAGAAGACAAACTATGACATGCTAAAATTGAATTATTAAAAGTATATGATCATGGACCTTTTCTGTAATAATAAAGGGACTTTCAGAGTATCCTGGCTTATCTCACAACCCTCTCTATCTTAACAACTCAATGATTAATAACACAGTATCTTTGATTATTGCATACAAATATGATATGTGATTTAAGGCCCACTACACTATCTCGAGGAAGGAAGTATAGCTGTATTAATCAGAGGTAGAAAAGAGTCACTTGATCAACTTTATCAATAAGAGGTTAAATAAGTGACTTAATCAATAGGAGAAGTAAAACACAATTTGATTATAAAAGCGATAAAACACTCGTGACAGATATCATGGGATGGTGTAATCAGCACAAGAAACAAAAATATCCCTGACAGTACTACATTGTATGAAGCATCGGTGTGTCTGTATTTGTATTTTTGTCTTTCAAGTTTTGTTGCAGTCCTTCAGGAAAAAGGCTTCAAACCCCCAACACAGAGAAACTATCTGATGGATGCTGTGGCCTTTATGAAATATCTTTCAAACATGGCACCACCATCTGTCAGACTGGGAACAAAAAAAATCAACGCCATCTTGGTAGAGCTGAGGGCCCGGATCAGAGATATTGGCCGGGATGTGGTCAGGCACCAGCTCAGTGTGAGGCGAAGTAAATCTGGTATGTTTAACATTCATAACCCCACGTCCAAACATTAACATCGCCTCATTAAAAGCAGGGAACATGCATATAATAAATGCTATTAAAAATTTCAGAGAGACTGGTCAAGGCACAGAAACATGCATGCTTTATAGATGAGGCTCCGAAGAAGATCACTGCAGTACTGGGTATGGATCATTGCTCAGCATAAGTTTCAGATTTGTAAAAATAAGGTTTATTTAATGTTATGAGGCTTCTCCACACTCAAACTTTGGGTGAATATACCGTTCTGCAGATTTTACATTACAAGGATTAGCATCTACAAACTGGGTTTTCTCTGCTGCTTTTGTGTGGTACTGAGGTAAAGAACATCTTTGCGAGTAAATGCATAAAATGTATTTCCTCTGCTTTTACAGTTAAGCTTGAAAAGCATCCAGAGGACCGAGCATGTCTGAAAGAGTTTTTTGGACTGCTGGGTGGATATATTATTGCAACAACAGGCCATCGAAAGGTGTTGTGATCAACATGACCACAAAGGAGGTCAAGGCAGCAGAAAAGACTAAGCAGGGTGCTTGCATCATCCGTGTAAGTGCAAACATTATTACAAAAACAGAAAGGACACATTGTTATATCAGTTGTTCAGAGTGAAAAGTCAACTTTCCTGAATTATTAGGTTGGACATCACAAGACTCAAAGGTACTTTGGTGAAGCAGCTGTACCCCTCAAACCAAGCGAGTATTCCTGGTTGCGGCGTTACAACCTGCTTCGAAACAAAATTGAAGGAGGCAAAGAGGCTTCTACCTTCTTTCACACAACCAGTGGAGGCGTCCTGCTGAAGCTGTCTGAATATTTTAAGGAGGCCTGGCAGGGGATGGGCTTGGGGACAGCCCCAACTTTCAACATGCTGCGCTCCTCTGTTGCCACTTATGTGAGATAACTTATCATGTTTTTTTGTATCTTAAAAACATGTAATGTAAAGTGTGGTGAAAAGTTAATTAATTTTGCACTCTTATATATTTCTTTTTTACATTCATTCCTCCAGGCCAAGCGACAGTTGGGCCATAAAACTTACCAGAAAGTGGCAACCTTTATGTGCCATGATGCAAACACAGCCAAAAGATTTTATCAAGGTTTTTTAAACAATCTAAATCAATGCCAAACCTATTTTTTCTTGTAGTATCCATCAACTTTTATTCATTTTATCATTTTCTTTGCACAGCGGAGGAACCAGCAGAGGTCACACTCCAGAGTAGAGGATTGTTAATGATGGCAATTTCTACATATGCTGCAAAGACAAGGAAACGCAGAGAGAACCACAAGAAAGACAACACCATGACCATTGCTTCTTCTGAGGATGAAAGGGAGGACAATGAACCTGCACACAATAAACACAGTCAAGGGTTTAAAGAGGAGGAGCAGGAACCCTTGGGCCAAGAGAAGCCTGTGAGGAAAAGGCTTAACCAGCTGTACAGCAACAAGACCCTTGTGCCGTCAGACCAGCAGGTGAGAGTAGCTGCAGTGTTTCCACACACAAATTAAAATACAGTGGTATCCAGTGGCACCCCTGTAAATTTTCATGATTTTCCTTTATAAATCATTGGTTGTTTGGATAAGAAATTTCAGTTAAATATATCATATAGGAGACAAACTGTGATATTTGAGAAGTGAAATAAAGTTTATATGATTTACAGAAAGTGTGCAAGAATGATTTAAAGAAAATTAGGCATGTGCATAAGTTTATGCACCCTTGTCATTTTATTGATTTCAATACCTTTAGCACTAATTATTGGAACTCAAGATTGGTTTGGTAACCTCAGTGACCCTTGACCTCCATACACAGGTGAATCCAATCATGAGAAAGGGTATTTAAGGAGACCAATTGTAAGTGTTTCTCCTCTTTGCACCTTCTCTGAAGAGTGGCAACATGGGAGCCTCAAAACAACTCTCAAATGACCTGAAAACAATGATTGTTCAACATCATGGTTTAGGGGAAGGATACAGAAAGCTATCTCAGAGATTTAAGCCCTCAGTTTCAACTGTGAGGAACATTGTGAGGAATTGGAAGTCCACAGGCACAGTTCTAGTTAAGGCTTAAATCTCAGATAAGCAGAGGGTATTGATGGTGAGAACAGTCACAGTCAACCCACAGACCAGCTCCAAAGACCTACAACATCATCTTGCTGCAGATGGTGTCACTGTGCATCGTTCAACTATTCAGCGCACTTTACAAGGAGATGCTGTATGGAAGAGTAATGCAGAAAAAGCCTTTTCTCTGCACCTGTCACAAACGGAGTTGCTTGAGGTAGCTAAAGCACATTTGGAATAAGGTGCTGTGGACTGACAAAACTAAAATAGAGTTATTTGGGCAAAACAAGGGGTGTTATGCATGGTGGAAAAAGAACACAGCATTCCAAGAAAAACACTTGCTACCTACAGTAAAATTTGGTGGTGGTTCCATCATCATGCTGTGGGGCTGTGTGGCCAGTGCAGGGACTGGAAAGCTTGTTAAAGTTGGGGTCGCATGGATTCCACTCAATATCAGCAGATTCTGGAAAACAATGTCCGAGAATCAGTGACAAAGCGGAAGTTGCGCCGGGGCTGGATCTTTCAACAAGACAATGACCCTAAACACTGCTCAAAATCTACTAATGCATTCATGCAGAGGAACAAATACAACGTTCTGGAATGGCCATCTCTGTCCATGCTCGGAAACCATCAAACCTTACTGAACTGGAGATGTTTCTTATAGAAGAATGGTCCAAAATACCTTTAGCCGGAATCCAGACTCTAAATGGAAGCTAAAGGAAGCGTTTAGAAGCTGTTATTTCTGCAAAAGGAGGATGCACAAAATATTTCTTTTGTGGTGCCTAAACTTATGCACATGCCTAATTTTGTTTAAATAATTCTTGCACACTTCATCATATCAATCAATCATATAAACTTTATTTCACTTCTCAAATATCACTGTGTTTTTCTCTAATATGATTTATTTAACTGAAATTTCTTATCCAAACGACCAATGATTTATAAAGAAAAATCATGAACATTTACAGAGGTGCCCAGACTTTTGCATACCACTGTATGTCATTCTAAAATGAGCTTACTTTATTTTTCCTAAACAAAGATGGTGGGCTTACTAACTGAAACAGTACCAGATCCAGAAGAGGATGAGGAACATGTGCCAAAAAGGACTTACCAGCTGCGTGAGAAAAGGGCATCTGTGCCTTTGAACCAACAAATGGTGAGTTTTGACAGTTTTCAGTACTTCCACATATTACAAAGCTTTTAATATTCTTTTGACTTTTCATTAAAAAACAGACGGTGACCTCTTTTAAAGAGGATGGGACAGATAAAAGGGAGGTGAGAGTAATAATTAGATTTAGTGCTTCCCCACATCCTACTAGCTTTCAATTCAAAATCAGTAAAATGAATCTTGTGTTACCTAAAAAACAGAGCTTTAGTTCATCTGAAGGTGATGGCTCCGCTGATGAATGGAAACCCAAACAGCAGGAATCTGAGAATGATTCTGAAGAGGATGAGGAAGAAGTCCTACAAAGGGTTCACAAGGTGGCCAAAAGAAAGAGATCTGAGTGCCTTGTCCTGCAAAGAAAACTGAATACAGCCATGGTTTCACTGAGTCCTGTCACTCTCAACACACCTGTAGTAAGTATAATGTCAACATATACCACCATAAACCACATATAACACAAACGAGAAAAGGTGTTACTCATGTCTAGTCAGAAAAAGTATTTTTACAGTAAACAGACTTGTTTAGACATCAGGTCCATTCTTTGCAATAAAGGGACTCTTACATAGATGTTGGATCTTTGCCATTGTGTGTAGGTGATAAAATCTGTTTCTATGAGGCCAACAAATCAAAATGATAACTTTTGACTGTGAAGTAGATGTGCTGACTTTTTCTTAATAATTAGTGGCTTTCTAAAGTGTTTAAAACATGCTTTGACCTTTTCCCACAGAATGACAAGGTGGCAGTCAAAGTCCGTCCTGGTGTAAGAACGCTGCACTAAAACACACCTGAACATCAGAGCTAGACGTACTACATGATCTAGAATATATTTTAACATCTTTTTTTTTTTTGTCTTTTTTAGATGCATCAAGCTTTTGTAAGCCCAGGAACAACAAAGGCTTTGACAATTGGCTCAACAAAAACTGTGTGTGACCGAGTCAATATGGCAAACAGGATGATTTTCCACCAGTCATCTTGGTTTGAAGACATCATGCCAATATCTGGTAATTATGGGAAAATATGACAAAGTGAAGTAATAGAGCCTGGACAAGAAAAGTTGCATGTATTTATTCATGTATTTATACACTTTTAAGGTGACAACATTGAACACCAGGCTGGTGTTCAATGTTGTCACCTTGAAAGTGATTACCAGATGATTCCCTCAGGTACATACATAGTGCAGTGTACAGGATAAATACTGGTACAGTTTTCAAAAGTAACCAATCATTATTTACTTAACATAAAGGATCCATGGGGGAAACTGTGTCCAAAGAGTGGCTATTGGAGAATGAAGTCTCAGTGGGAGACACAACATTGCACAAGAGCCTGCCTGAAGAAAGACCGGGAGATTATGAAGGACAAGAAAAAGAAGGTCAAGTGGATGAGGGCTATTTGGAGAAGACAAAGATTGAAGGTGAAGACAGAACTAAGACAGAAGATGAGATAAAAGGACAAAAGACACAGAAAGAGAGACAGGAAGAGGCTTTGGAGAAGATGGACAGTGATGGTGAAGAAGGACAAAAGACAGACAAAAAGAGACATGATGAGACTTTGGAGAAGATGGAGAGTAAGAGTGAAAAGGAAAAGAAGAGAGAAACAAAGATTCAAGAGAAGTCTTTGGAGAAGATGGAGAGTAAGAGTGAAAAACGAAAGAAGAGGTCGGAGGAGTGTGACATTTTGGAGAAGGTAAGCTTGACTCCAAAGTTTGGAGACTTGAGAAGAGTTGTTGGGTTTTAAGATAAGATAAGATATCCCTGTATTCGTCCTGCAGAGGAGACATTTTCAGTTGTTGCAGCAGCAAAGAGGATAGATGAAAAATACATATGTGTACAATATATACAGTATAAAAAAATGACATACAGTGACATATGGTAATAAAACAACAGCAAGAAAATGACAAGACAATAACAAACGGTAACACAGTGGATGATTAAAACTCTGCATGTTTGAATAGCTATTGCACATAACTGTTTTTATTCGGCCCATATCTATGTGGATGTGTGGTCGACTGAGAGCATTGCTGGTTGAACAGTCTGACAGCAGCAGACTATCTTTAGTTAGTTTTTGCAGGCGCAAAGCTTTAGTAAATCAGGCCCTAAGGGTTATACACAGGCAGGAGATGAAGCAGGCTGTGGTCTGATCTCCCCAGGGGAGGGAGAGGTGATAATGAATATGCCTCCTTGGTGTTGGCATAAATAAACGTCCAGTGTTTTATTGTCTCTGGTGTGGCAGGTGACATACTGGGTAAATTTGGGCAGAGTGTGGGAAGGAGAGGCATGGTTGAAGTCCCCAGATATGAGGAGGAGAACCTGTGGGTTCTGTGTCTGCAGCCTGCTCACAGCTGAGTGCAGGACATCACAGGCTGCGTCACTATTAGCAGAGGGGGGAGTGTACACTGCTACCACCAGAACATGTGAAAATTCCCTGGGTAGATAGTATGGTCTCATGCTAACAGCTAACAGCTCAATATCCTTACAGCACACCTCCTCTTTGACAGTGATGTGCCCGAGGTTACACCATCTATTGTTGACAAACACAGCCAGCCCCCTCTTTCTTCTTACTGCTCTCCTGTGCCCCGTCCGTGTGCTGCAAAATAAATCCCTCCAGAGAAATGGTTGTGTCTGGTGTTAGTGAGTTTAGCCATGTCTCCCTAAACATCATGATGCTGAATCCCGATATTCCCTCTGGTGCCGGGTCAGTGACGTTAACTCGTCTAACTTATTGGGAGAGATCTCACATTCCCCATAACGATGAATGGGAGGACGGGTCTGTAGCGACTCTTCCTACAGCATTGAATTCCGGCAAGGGTCCCAAGTCTCCTCCTCTTCAACACACAGGGAACATCGGGTCTATCCTGGGGCAGCAATGCTGTGGTACGGAGGGCTAACAGCTGATCCCGACTGTAAACAATCGGAACGTGGCTGGGCATGGGGCCCCCTGGTCATGAAATGTGCAAAAAACTAAAAAAGGACCAAAGCAACCACAGCAACTTCAGTATCCATAAGTGCACCATTGTAACAAAAAACATACACACAAAAAGAAATTGAGAATAGTCACTAAAAAACTACTAAAGTAACTAGTAAAGAACCTCAAATTGAGCAGGAGCTGCTGCAACTGCTGCCACTCAGGGGCAGTGCATCTATTTAATTTGAGGCCTGTTGTCAAAGACTTGATCTGTTGCTCCTGTGTCCTCATTTGGATCCTGAAGCAGTAAGATGTTGTAAATATCAATATATAAATCAATGTATTTATATATCTATTATATTCAGTTACATGATACTATGTGGTTAAAGAGGCCTTCAATCACCACAGGTGACCAGCCGACTGACTGAGGCCTAAAAAGAGGGACAAGTCTTATATTTTCTAAATTTTACCAACATACAGATTAATATAATGTAATACTAAGTTCTGTTCAACCAAATAGAGGTTTATCAACTCAGTAAATTTTATTGTGAAGCTGAGGTGTTAGTAAAGAAAAGTACATATGACATAGTGTGTCTCACGAAACAGGAAATGAAAACAATATAACCTGAGAGGCCCAAAGACAACTGAAGACCATATTATTATGATAGAAATGAAGAAACACCCAACTTATGCATCAATGCCCCTTCAGCCTAAGAATATACTGGATGCTACATCGGGCCTCTGGCCTTGTCCCCTGGTACATCGTTCAAATTTCAGACCTCCATCTGCTTCAGCTGCCAAATGGGGTCAAAAGAGTAACTGGTCTGGGAAGGCTTTTGAAAATACTAAAACTTTAAGTCCAAATTAACAAATTATCTTTGTCTTTCATGAAACCAGCTGAGGAGCTTGTCTAAAGTTGCGCGGGTTGGTTCAAGGGTCTGTGAACTGAGAGTAATAGAAGAAGAATCAGAAGAGGAAGCCCTGTCAAAAGGAAATGTGGGGGAAAGTGGTGAAGAAGGGTTGTTGCAGAGTGAGGTAAGCGAAGTGGTACATCAAACAGTCAAGCAACAAAATAAAAACTTCAAACTTGGCTTTTAAAACCCACACTTGTCTATTTAATTTGTTCTTTAATTCATATTGCTACATTAACAGGATACACGAGCATTGATGAGCCAATCTCCGGACCTAAAACTGAATTCAGCCCTGGTTTCACTGTCACTGAGTCCTGTCACTCTCAACACACCTGTAGTAAGTATAATGTCAACATATACCACCATAAACCACATATAACACAAACGAGAAAAGCTGTTACTCATGTCTAGTCAGAAAAAGTATTTTACAGTAAACAGACTTGTTCAACATCAGGTCCATTCTTTACAATAAAGGGACTCTTACATAGATGTTGGATCTTTACCATTGTGTGTAGGTGATAAAATCTATGAGGCCAACAAATCAAAATGATAACTTTTGACTGTGAAGTAGATGTGCTGACTATTTGTTAATAATTAGTGGCTTTCTAAAGTGTTTACAACATGCTTTGACCTTTTCCCACAGAATGACAAGGTGGCAGTCAAAGTCCGTCCTGGTGTAAGAAAGCTGCACTACACACACCTGAACATCCGAGCTAGACGAACTACATGATCTAGAATATATTTTCACACCTTATTTCTTTTCCTTTTTTAAGATGCATCAAGCTTTTGTAAGCCCAGGAACAGCAAACATTTTGTCAACTCACGCAAGAAAAATCAATATGGCAAACAGGATGATTTTCCACCAGTCATCTTTGTTTGAAGACATCATGCCAATATCTGGTAATTATGGGAAACTATGACAAAGTGAAGTAATAGAGCCTGGACAAGAAAAGTTCCATGTTATAATACATTTATGTATTTAATATACACTTTTAAGGTGACAACATTGAAGTCTCAGTGGGAGGCACAACATTGCACGACAGAAATAAGATGGAAGATAAGCTAAAAGAAGGACAAAAGACAGAAAAAGACACACAGGAAGAGACTTTGGAGAAGATGGACAGTGATGGTGAAGAAGGACAAAAGGCAGAGGAAAAGATCCACAGTGTTGGTGGAGCAGGACAAAAGACAAAGAAAACTATTCAGGAAGAGACTTTGGAGAACATGGAGGGTAAGAGTGAAAGAGGAAAGAAGAGAGTAACAAAGATTCAAGAGAAGACTTTGGAGAACATGGAGGGTAAGAGTGAAAGAGGAAAGAAGAGAGAAACAAACATTCAAGAGAAGACTTTGGAGAACATGGAGGGTAAGAGTGAAAGAGGAAAGAAGAGAGTAACAAAGATTCAAGAGAAGACTTTGGAGAACATGGAGGGTAAGAGTGAAAGAGGAAAGAAGAGAGTAACAAAGATTCAAGAGAAGACTTTGGAGAACATGGAGGGTAAGAGTGAAAGAGGAAAGAAGAGAGAAAGAAAGATTCAAGAGAAGACTTTGGAGAACATGGAGGGTAAGAGTGAAAGAGGAAAGAAGAGAGAAACAAAGATTAAAGAGAAGACTTTGGAGAACATGGAGGGTAAGAATGAAAGAGGAAAGAAGAGAGAAACAAAGATTAAAGAAAAGACTTTGGAGAACATGGAGGGTAAGAGTGAAAGAGGAAAGAAGAGAGAAAGAAAGATTCAAGAGAAGACTTTGGAGAACATGGAGGGTAAGAGTGAAAGAGGAAAGAAGAGAGAAAGAAAGATTCAAGAGAAGACTTTGGAGAACATGGAGGGTAAGAGTGAAAGGGGAAAGAAGAGAGTAACAAAGATTCAAGAGAAGACTTTGGAGAACATGGAGGGTAAGAGTGAAAGGGGAAAGAAGAGAGAAACAAAGATTAAAGAGAAGACTTTGGAGAACATGGAGGGTAAGAGTGAAAGGGGAAAGAAGAGAGAAACAAAGATTCAAGAGAAGACTTTGGAGAACATGGAGGGTAAGCGTGAAAGGGGAAAGAAGAGAGAAACACAGATTAAAGAGAAGACTTTGGAGAACATAGTTCTCCAACTATGGGAGGGTAAGAGTGAAAGAGGAAAGAAGAGACAAACAAAGATTCAAGAGAAGACTTTGGAGAACATGGAGGGTAAGAGTGAAAGGGGAAAGAAGAGAGAAACACAGATTAAAGAGAAGACTTTGGAGAACATGGAGGGTAAGAGTGAAAGAGGAAAGAAGAGAGAAACAAAGATTAAAGATGAGCATGTGGTGACGAGGAGTAAAGTAAAAGTGCAAAAGAGAAAGATGAAAGAGGAGCATCTGGAGAAGAGTGAGAGGGAAAGTGAAGAAGGATCAAGTGGAGCAGCACAAACCTTGAAGATGCCTTTGAAGAGAAGGAAATTTCAAGAATGACGAGAAGAAAGGAGAAGGCAGGAGGAATTACAAACTGTTCAAAACTTATGCAGCATCAAAATGTTCAGTTACCATACAGAGTTCCTTGAATTTGATGTGTTCAATAAAACTGCTCAACTTGAAAAGTAGTGGAAATTATTTTTCCGCAGTTCATAAGTCCGGTAAGTGGGGAAATTCCGGTTATTGCTGCAACAGGAGGATAGGAGAGTAATAAATAAATATAACAGTATATACAATATAAACAGAAAAAAGAAAAAAAAATGACATACAGGGACATACAGTGACAAACAGAAACAACAGCAAGACAATGGCAACGGTGCATAAGGGATAAATGGAAAAATCTGCATGTTTGAGTATCTATTGCACATAACAGTATATTATTGAGTCCGAGTGTATGAGTGGTCTACTGAGAGCAGTGTTGGTTAATCTTGCATTTAAATATTTACAGGGTTTAACTAAACATCTCAGGGATCTCAGGCTGAAGGTTTTGTCAGTGATTTTGCACTCTATGTGGGCCAGTCCTGTGGTGGTTTGAACCCTCTCAGTCTTTTCATCTGCCCATGAGGGGTAACTCCAAGAAGGAGGAAATTTCCACATCCGCCTGTAGAGTCAAAAAACAAGACTGGAAAGGTAGCATGCACCAAGTGTTTATTCTCTATTGAGAGGGAACATCACACAGAACCACATAAGCAGTTCAGAGTTGTGCCCCCTGACCAAATGTTTCGCCCCGTTCTTATACTGTTTAAGACAAGATAAGATAAGATAGATTTATTTATCCCACAGTGGGGAGAGAACCGGGTTCCAGCAGCTCAGTATTACATTACATTACATGTCATTTAGCAGACGCTTTTATCCAAAGCGACTTACAATAAGTGCATTTAAACATTTGGGTACAAATAAGAGCTAGAAGTAAGTAAGAGCTTCAAGTAAATCAAACTATGAAGTGCTAGTCATAAGTGCGATATATATATATATATATATTTTTTTTTTTTTTGTCGTCGTCGTTATCGTCTTAGTCGAGGTAGAGTCAGAAGAAATGTGTTTTTAGTCGGCGGCGAAAGATGTGGAGGCTTTCCGCTGTCCGGATGTCAATGGGGAGCTCGTTCCACCATTTGGGAGCGAGGACAGTGAACAGTCTCGAGTTCTGTAAATGCCTCTGCGATCCTCTCAGTGAAGGGGCAGCGAGCCGGTTTGCCGATGCAGAGCGAAGTGGGCGGGCTGGGGTGTAGGTTTTGATCATGTCCTGGATGTAGGCTGGACCGGATCCGTTTGTAGCATGGAACGCAAGCACTAGAGTCTTGAAGCGGATGCGAGCAGCTACAGGAAGCCAGTGAAGGGAGCGGAGGAGAGGTGTAGTGTGGGAGAATTTTGGTAAGTTGAAGACCAGTCGAGCTGCTGCATTCTGGATGAGTTGCAGGGGTCGTATGGCACACGCAGGGAGACCAGCCAGGAGGGAGTTGCAGTAATCCAAGTGTGAGATGACAAGAGCCTGGACCAGAACCTGTGCCGCCTTCTGGGTTAGAAGAGGCCGTATCCTTCTGATGTTGTACAACATGTATCTGCAAGATCGAGCTGTTGCAGCAATGTTGGCAGTGAGGGGGAGATGTTCATCAAGTGTCACACCCAGGTTCCTTGCGGTATGAGACGGAGTTACCACAGAGTTGTCGAGGGTGATGGTTAGGTCTGTGGTGGGAGAGCCCTTTCCTGGGAGAAAAAGAAACTCAGTCTTGTTGAGATTGAGTTTCAGGTGATGGTCAGACATCCACTGAGAGATGTCGGTAAGACAAGCGGAGATCCGTTCTGCTACAATTGTGTCGGAGCTGGGAAAAGAGAGGATGAGTTGGGTGTCGTCGGCGTAGCTGTGATAGGAAAAACCATGAGAGAGAATAACAGAACCAAGAGAGTTGGTGTATAGAGAGAAGAGGAGAGGGCCCAAGACAGAACCCTGAGGGACCCCAGTAGCTAGAGGACAGGGTTCCGACACAGATCCTCTCCAGGTTACTCTGTATGTTCGGTTTTGAAGATAGGATGAGAGTAGGGTAAGTGCAGATCCTGAGACACCTAGTTCTTGAAGGGAGGAAATAAGGATCTGGTGGTTAACTGTGTCAAACGCTGCAGAAAGGTCCAAGAGGATGAGCACAGAGGAGAGAGAGGCAGCCCTGGCAGTGTGGAGTTGCTCAGTGACAGCAAGGAGTGCAGTTTCGGTCGAGTGACCTGCTTTAAAACCAGACTGAAGAGGATCAAGAAGGTTGTTCCGGTGAAGGTAGGAGGAGAGTTGATTAAAGATAGCACGCTCCAGAGTTTTAGAGAGAAAAGGGAGAAGAGAGACAGGTCTGTAGTTATTTACTTCAGACGGGTCAAGGGTGGGTTTTTTAAGGAGGGGGGTCACTCTGGCCTCTTTAAGAGAGTCCGGAAAGCAACCAGATGATAGAGATGTGTTAATGAGGTGGGTGAGGAAAGGAAGAAGATCAGAAGCAATTGACTGAAGAAGGTGAGAGGGGATAGGGTCAAGGGGGCAGGAGGTGGGGCGGGCAGAGGTTATTAGGGAAAGAACTTGATCCTGAGATAGAGGGGTGAAAGAGGATAGAGAAGGAGCTGAATTTGTGGTTGGTAGAGAGGTGAGATCAGGAGGTGGGGTTGAGAAAGAAGAGCGAATGTCATCTACTTTCTTTGTGAAGTAGTTGACAAAGTGAATTGGTAGAAGGGAGGAGGGAGGAGGGGGGGTGGGGGGATCAAGGAGGTTAGAGAAGATCGAGAAAAGTTTTTTTTTTTTTTTTTTGGGGGGTTAGAGAAAGAGGATTGAATTTTAGTCAGATAGAAAGATTGTTTGGCTGCAGAGATAGAGGCAGTGAGGGTGGAGAGAAGAGAGTGATAGGAAAGCAGGTCGTCAGGGAGTTTTGATTTCCTCCATTTCCTTTCTGCTGCCCGTATCGTGGCTCTCTCAGTACACACTGAGTCCGACAACCACGGGGCTGGGGAGGACTTACGAACCCGCCGTGAAGTAAGAGGACAGAGAGAGTCAAGAGAGGAGGACAGAGTACAGAGGAATGTGTCTGTGGCAGAGTTGGGATGCATGAGGGAGAAGGAGTCAGCTGAAGGAAGTGCTGATAGAACAGTTGAGGAGAGAGAGGAGGGAGAGAGAGAGCGAATGTTGCGACGGACAAGTGCAGTATCTGATGAGATGAGATCATCAGATTGGGAGAGTGGGAGAGAGTAGGAAATGAAGAAATGATCAGAGACATGAAGTGGAGTTACCGTGAGGTCGGAGGTGGAGCAGTTTCTGGTGAAGATGAGGTCAAGGTGGTTGCCAGCTTTGTGAGTTGGTGGAGAAGGAGCAAGTGAGAGAGAAAGAGACGAAAGTAGAAATAGTAGATCGGATGACTTCTCTGACTGGATGTTGAAGTCACCAAGAAGAACAAGTGGTGGGCCATTTTCTGGGATGTTTGAGAGGAGGACATCTAGTTCCTCCAAGAAGTGTCCCAATGGGCCTGGTGGACGGTAGATGACAATAATGATTAGTTTGACTGGGTGAGTTACAGTTACAGCATGAAATTCAAACGACTGTGAAGAGAAGTGTGGCAGTGGGTAAAGAGTGAAAGTCCAGTTGGGGTTGATGAGCAGACCTGTCCCACCACCTCTTCCAGTGGATCTGGGTGTGTGGGAGAAGGAGTGGGCGGAGGAGAGAGCTGCAGGGGTGGCTGTGTTGGAGGGTGTTATCCAAGTCTCAGTGAGAGCAAGGAAGTCCAGGCATTGCTCAGTAGCAAAGCCGGAAATGAACTCAGTCTTGCGGGTAGCTGACTGGCAGTTCCACAGGCCCCCTGCGACAAGGTGCTGGATGTGTGTGGAGCGGGTGGGATAGATAAGTGAGGACAGGTTACGGTGATGCTGTGAGTGATTGTGAGGTTTGTAGTATCTATGAGAAGAGACATGAACAGGAATGGAAAAAAGGCACATATGTGAAAGGTCGAAAACACTTGCAGACAGGTACTTAGCCTCGTTAGACTCCGGTTTAGACTCCTTTGTCTTTGTCTTCCTGAGTCTTCGTCTGAAGAGTCTGCCGCTGAAGCTGCCGCTTCAAAGTCAGTGCTGCTTTTTTAAAAGACACCTGATTAGGTGCTGATTAGTTGCAGCTGAGTGGCCACTCCCTGATTAGGGGCTGATTAGTTACAGCTGTGTTGGCCACTCCCCTTTGCCAGTGAAACTTCTCACCTGGTGATGGTGATGGCTCAATAGAAACTAGGTCAAAGCAGCAACAATAACAACTTTCTCTTTGACCTAGCAGACAAAATATCTTTACAAAACTTTCACCTTTAATTAAACAGACAAGTCAAAAGTCACAAAAGTCAAGCAACCCAGCTACATACAATAGCAATTATTGAAATAGCAACCAAATAAGAAAGACCTACAGAAGTGATACTTAGCTTAATTCCAGTAGTCCTATGAGATACCCAGATAGTCCAAATGCACACTGTACTCAGTATACAGATAAACAATTACAAAATATTATAAAAACTGTACATGGAAAGAAATAAAATAAGAGTGAATGTAAATAAGGTGCATATTACTTTAAGATACAAATAAGACAAATATAGGCAACAAAAACAGAAGACAAAAACTGTAAACAATAACTTAACAGACCAGCTAAAAACAAAAAACAAAACTGTAAACAATAACTTAACAGACAAGCTAAAAACAAAAAAAAACAAAACTGTAAACAATAACTTAACAAACCAGTTAAAAACAAAAGAACAAAACTGTAAACAATAACTTAACAGATCAGGGGCCTGTTTCAGAAAGCAGGTTGAGTGAAAACTCTGAGTCTGTTAACCCTGAAATGAGGGAAACTCTGGTTTTTCGGTTTCAAAAAGCCAGTTCAGCTCAACTCTGAGTCAGTTACCCTGGCAACATACGCCGTGATCCCTAACCTGCTCGCTGGCAGGTTTTCTTAAACTAACACAGACACACATGGTATTTGATTTCCTCATTCATTCAGTCAGAGTTTTGGCGTAGTATAGTTCTGCCGTCTGTTCTGCCGTCTACATTAGAAGTTATATTAGGTGGAGACTATTTTCACTACCATGGCATGTACTTTTGACAATGATCCCGCGGATGAAGGTGCAGCATTACTGCGCAGAGAATTAAATATTCCTCGGGAGATAATTATCAGACTGCGCATAGATTTCCAGACACACACATCTTTTTGAGCGGTACCGTTTCACATCACAGTCCATCATTTACATACACAACCTGATCAGTCCTTTCATTTCCAACATTACTAACCGGAGTCACGCGCTCACATCCCAGCAGAAATTGTGTGTTGCTGCGTTTTTTTTGTTTTTTTTTTTTTTTTACAAATGGGAGTTTTTTATATAACGTCGGAGATGCAGAGCACTTGAACGTGATATAAAGAATGAGAAGTCATTTATGTGTGAAAACATCATTATGTTGGGGATAAAACAACTGTACAATCAAACAGCCACTTCATACTTACTTTACAATGTAAAACATGATCAAAATGAGGTAATCCCATGAGATTATGCCGAGGTCTTACCTGTTCGAACAATGTTTTTATGTTTCATCTTTATCTGCTGCCAACTGCGCTTCTCCCCCGCGGGATTACACCTAAATGAAATAAATTAATAGTCTACCACTCAAGTAGTTTCCCCTGTAATATTGTGATTGTGCAAAGGACGACATTTAAACTTCCTCATCAGCAGCAATGTTCTCCGACGCCGTCTCCCTCTCTTTTTCTGCTGCAGCGGTATTACACTTCCTTCTAAAAACATGCTCAAACTCACCGTATGAGCGCATTTATATTTCCAACTCCAGTGGGTGAAGAACGTTGCCCTCCGCTTCCCCGTTGTCATGGTGACTCATCGAAACGGGCTCCATTGATGCTGTCTTTTTATACTTGTGGTGCATGTGCTTAACTCGAGGTGAAACGGCTCTGAGTTGAACAAACTAACTCAAATCAGCTGTTGAGGAACCGAAAACTCAGAGTTTCTTATCTCAGAGTAGATCAACTCAGAGTTCAGGGTTAGACTGAGAGTTTGTTGAATCTGCTTTCTGAAACAGACCAGCTAAAAACAAGGAACAAAACTGTAAACAATAACTTAACAGACCAGCTAAAAACAAAAAACAGACTAATACAGCAGTGACACAAACATTGTTATTTAGTTTGCACACTGTTGTTCAGACGGACAGCAGTAGGAATGAACGACCTGCTGAGCCGCTCCGTCCTGCACTTAGGGTGCATCAGTCTCTGACTGAAGGAGCTTCTTAAGGCCCCAACAGTCTTGTGCAGTGGGTGAGAGGTGTTGTCCATGATGGCCGATAGTTTGGCCAGTACCCTCCTCTCTTCTATGACCTCGATGGAGTCCAGGGGACAGCCACAGACAGAGCCGGCTTTTTTAATTATCCGATTTAGTCTGTTTTTGTCCCGCACAGAACAGCCCCCTCCCCAGCACACCACAGCAAACAGGACCACTGACGCAACCACAGTGTCCTCAGCAGTGTCCTGCACACCCCAAAAGAGTGCAGTCTCCGCAGCAGATAAAGAGTGAGTCAGTGTTGTCAGTCCAGTCCAGTTTATTGTTTAGGTGAACACCCAGGTACTTGTATGTCGTCACCCTCTCGATGTCCAGTCCCTGGATGTTCACCGGTGCAGTGTTTTGCTTTTTCTTGCTGAAGGTTACCACCATCTCCCTCGTCTTGCTGGCGTTGACAAGAAGGGGATTCTTCTCACACCAGCTGACTATCCATAATAGTATTTCTGTATTCCTGGTCGTCGTCTCCTGACACACACCCCACGATGGCAGTGTCATCAGAGAACTTATGGAGGTGGCAGCTGTCTGTGGAATAACTGAAGTCCAATGTGTATAGGGTGAAGAGGAAGGGTGAGAGCACAGTGCCTTGGGGGGCTCCCGTGCTGCAGACTAACAGGGTTAGGGTACGACACACAGTCCTGCAGCCTCACAAACTGGGGTCTGTCTGTGAGGTAATTGGTGGCCCATGCAGCCAGCCGGTCGCTGACACCTGCTCTCTCCAGCTTCACCCTGAGCAGCGATGGTTGTATGGTGTTAAAGCAGAGATGTATAAAGTACTGGAGAAGAGGAGTGGAGTAGAAGTACAAGTAGTATATCCAAAAACTGACTTGAGTAGAAGTTGAAGTGTTCTTTAAACACCACACTTAAGTGGAAGTACTAAAGTATTCAAAATGTTTTGTACTTAAGTATTGCAAGTATAAGTATTTTAAAATTTACTACTCAAGTACTGAAAGTAAAAGTAAAAGTACAAGTGTTGTGTTATGTGTATATTAAAGAAAGCAGTCATACCATACGTTTGAATATGATATTGTTTATATCATTTCAAATATTAAAACTGAAGCTGGCCACATAAATACAAAGTGTTTATGTAAAAACAAAATAAAACATCAAAGGCCAGAGGGGTATTCCAAGAAAATGGCTAAGTGGCATACCTGGGTAAGTTAAGCCTAATGGTAAACCTTGAATAGATAGAACAGCCCAGAAGCATCATTCTCACAAAGCCAAAGGGCTCTTCCATCATCAGGTCTACCACTGCCTACAGGTTAACTTACTCAGGTTTGTCTCTTAACCAGCTACTTTGAATACCCTCCAGTAGGCCACATACAAGTATTTCTTATGTGAAAACAAAAGTGATTAGAACACTTTGCAACACTGAGAACTTTGTAAACAAAAACAGATCAAGTATCTGCCAGGGTTTTATTTTCTCTGGTATGACAGTCCAGGTATTGATGAAAGTCAGGGAGTGTGGCAGATAGGGAAACGTGATTAAAATCCCAAGTGATGAGGAAAAAGGCTTGGCGATGCGCTGTCTGTAGCTGGGACACAACACTGTGGAGAAGCTTGCAGGCAGCAGCAGCATTTGCAGAGGGAGGGATGTACACCATCAGAGCCATTACGTGTGAGAACTCCCTCGGTAGATAGTATGGCCGAATGTTAACTGCTAGCAGCTCAATAAACCTAGTACACCGCTGCTCCTTCACATGAATGTGTCCACGGTGGCACCACTTATTGTTCACAAACATCGCCAGTCCCCCACCCTTCTTACCACTCTCCCTTGTATTCCTGTCCGCTCTTGCGAGTTGAAACCCCTCCAGTTGCGCCAGTGAGTTCAGGATGAGATCGGTCAGCCAAGTCTCCATGAAATGAATGAGGCTGCACTCACGGTACTCCCCGCTGTAGCTTCGTTAGCGCCGCTAGCTCCTCGAACTTGTTCTGAAGAGACCGCACGTTTCCCATGATGACAGATGGGAGGCTTGGTTTGTACCGTCATCTCTTTTCACAACATTTAACTCCGGCTCTACATCCTCTCCGTCTCCTCCGTAGTTCAGCGGGAATGTCTGGTCTCTCCGCGGGTGTTAGCCTAGCGTTGCTAAGCGCTAACAGCTGATCCCGGTTGTAAAAACAGCGTTGCGACTGAGCGTGTTCGCCGATGCGGAGTCCAAAAACAAAGTGATAACAACAAAAAAAGTCTCACCAGCGTTACGTCCAGGGTTGGACGTGTACGGGCTCGACTGCTGAACACAAATGGACAATAAAAAAGCGCTAAAAATACACATAATTCACTTATAGCTAAGAATGAGTACGGAGCTGCTGTAACAAGCTGCCACTCGGACGGCGCCATGATACATTGATTTGACTGTCAATTGTTTGACATGCCCCTGGCCCTTTGATGAAGAAACACAGAACTTCCTTAACGGATTAGAAAACAATCTGGTGGAATACAAAAGAGATTGTAAACCTCTTTCAGGATTTTATATCTAGGTATAACCTCCTCTCTACTTAGGGGGTTATAAACAGGGGGGTCGTAACAGCAGATTTGACCAGACCATCCTTTTGGCCATTCCAGCAGTACACAGTTCAGACTAACTACAGAAAGTACAAGATCAAACTATATAAGAGTGGAAGATTTTCTAGATGTTACTACAAAGAATGTAAAATTCCATCACACGCAAAATGAGCTGAACCTGTCAGGAAGCACTTATATCACATGTCCAAGCCAGGTTCTAGAAGTTGGAGGTCCCTAAGTTATTTTGAAAGATACTTCCAGTCTATTAGTAGCAATAAACATGCTTCCTGGATGAGATGATTTTACACATCTCAGGCATCTCCTCATTCAAGGTTCAGTTTGGTTTGGTGGATGTCGCCCAAGTATTCACTTAACAAGCCAATCCATCACCAGCACCTACAGATGGTCTAAGGGCGTATAGGTCTAAGGGCCTGGATCTTTCTTGGTTCAACCAGAGAAACTTTCTTTCTCTGAAACTTTTGTCAGTGATTCTGTACTTCATGTGGGCCAGTCCTGTGATGGTTTGAACTCTCTCAGTCTTTTCATGTGCCCATGAGGGCCGTATTTGGCCAAACAGATCACAGTCATTCTCTCGCCAACCTTGTATTTTTTATTTTTATTGCATTTTTCCAAAACACACATAACTGCTCAGACATGACAGAAAAGAGGAGGGAAAAAAACACAATGTGGGTACAGCAAATAGAAAAATGTTATGGAAATGAAAATAAATGACAGTGGGAACATTTTCTGACCAGCCCCCTCCCCATCAATCTCCTGCAGCAAGACACGGCAGTATCCAGATGACAATCAATACAGAGCATACAAGCATAGAAGGCAGGAAAGTGCTTGTTAGAAAGTGAGCACTTAGAGCAGTGTTTTTCAACCAGTGTGCCGTGAGAGATCGTCAGGTGTGCCGTGGGAAATTATCCAATTTCACCTAATTGGTCTAAAAACCTTTTTTGAAAACAAATAATTATCTGCAAATAATATGATTATAAATATTCAAGACACTTTGATAAGAATTACTAAATTGTTAATATAGGCTACAGAGTATAATTTTTTAAACATTTTTGTTTGGTGGTTTGCCTCTTGATTTTTTTTTAAAAAAAAAAAGGTCTTGGCTCAAAAAAGGTAAAAAAAAATGACTTAGAGCAATATTATGAAAACAGGCCAGGCTGATTGGGGGAATCCACAAAGCAAGCAGGATGAAAGCGTGGGCACAATATGCTGCAAGTAAGGGTTCCAGACCCTATGGAAAGCATCTATTTTGGAGTGAAACATACAAGTGATGTATTTACTAGGAAGGCAGTCCATAACGATGTTGTGCCATGATTTTTTTGTTGGAGCAACATTCTTGATCAGACTTCCCACCAGTCAGCATAATCTATGGCAAGCTTGCTTGGTAGCTTGTGAGGTATGAGGAGAATTAGAGTTTAGGGCAGTAATGCATTTCTTACTAATCTGTAGAGACAGGGCCTTCTCAACACATGAAGTGGTGTTATTAGTCATTAAGGTGGTGTTTTTAATTATGAAATCTCTAATTTGTAAATATCTGTAAAAGTCACCTCGATTAAATAAACCAAATGCAACTGCTGAAAGAATAATAAAATCTGGCCATTCAATAGATCACCTATTTTCTTCAGCCATACTTTAAAGCCTTGGTTGCGCACGCACAAAAACGTGGCGTACGTCCTTTTCCACACTCACGTTCAGATGTATGAAACGTGAAACGACCGTGGAAATGTGCGGTGCCCCATGCCAACTTCATGGCTGGCGTACGCACGTTTCTACAGCTATTGTTCCTTTGGCGACACTTAGTGGTGATGCTGGGAAACTGTTAATAATGTGAAAACAAGTAGTCATCAGAGTGATGTGCACATCAGAGACACACTTATGAACAATTAACACCTTGCAAAGTGTTTAGTGAACGCAAGGATTTACTTTACTTGCAAACGATGATAATTGGCTCGTAAGCCGATTTCGGTCAGGAGTGTGCCAGTCAACCCTGAGCCAAGCCATGCCAGCTGTGTGGGACGGAATCATCCGAATGTCATCCAGGTACATCAAATTCCCATACAATGCTGTTAAACAGGCCAATATTAAAGCGCAATTTTCAGCGAGAGCCGTTTTCCCTAATTTAATTGGAGCTATTGTGGCAAGGTGGTCTGGTTCAACATGACTCATTCATTATGACTAACAGCATGGTTGGGAACAGGCTGGAGTCTGGCACAGTGTGCAATGGGTGGCTTCTGGGTGAGTAAATAGTTTATTCTTTTAATTGTCTCCTATATAAACCAGCGCTATGCACATTTGGGCATGTGCACATTCAGATATCATGTTTTTGGTTTTCTTTATTTTCTGCTGGTGAAATTAAAGCTACAGAGCTTTCTAACAAGCCCCTGATTGTCTCCCTGTGTTCAGTATTCATATCAGTAAAAGCTGGCGGAAAGTTGCAAATGTGCCTTGGCGCACTTCTGCATTCATTAATTGTGGGACTTTTTTTTTTACATGAGTCAAAATGTTTATTATCCTCCCATCTTTACGCACGAGTGAGAAACCCTCCGCTTCACCTCCACCTTGAGATCTGACCATTTATTTTTTATCTCTGTTTGTGTGTGCTGCTCGGATCCCACAATATTTACAGACCCACACACACGCTCCCACTCATGTCTTTTTTTGTCATATTTATCCCTGTTGACAGGGTACCAAACAAAATCTCACTGTGTGTCTCCACTTCATTCACTAGAATCTCTTGCTCAGACTGCGTAAAATTCCTTTTCTTTCCTTTGTTCATTGCGGTATTTGATCAAAGTGGTGAATCTCAGGGCCTATTTAATTGATTTGCATATTTAAATGGAGCATGGACAGGGAGGAGTTTGGCACCTCTGCATGTGCGCTCAATTCCACGTTGACAGAACTTCCTTAACGGATAAGAAAACAATCTGGTGGAATACAAAAGAGATTATAAACCTCTTTCAGGATTTTATATCTAGGTATAACCTCCTTTCTACTGAGTTTCTGGGTTTTGGCGTACGCCAAGTTTCAGTAGGAAATCCACCCAAGTCTTTGTACATGAGGCCCCAGGTCCTTACAGCCTGGCAGGAAGTCCAGGTTGTCAAGAATGGGAGTGAGAGGAGATGTCAACTGAGCCCAGCTTTCTATAGAGTGAATGGATCTCCAGGCTCTGATGGTACTGAGAGTAATAGGGTTAGAGCAGAGTTTTTTGACAGATTCAGGGTTATCCATAAACAATATACTTACCAAGGGACACTTTGACTGAGAGGACTCAATATCATGCCAAATGGAGGCTTGATCATAGTTGTGTCGGCTTGTAATCACTCTCAGGTGTGAAGCCAGTTGGTAAAATCTAAGATTTGGTACATCTAGCCCTCCATCACAACCTGCCATTTGAAGTTTTGTCATCTTGAGACGGGGCCTCCTCCTACGTTTCCCTTTAAAGGGAAACGACTGAGATAGAGAATGGAGGACTCAAATGCAGACAGGACAAGGTAAGTATAATAAACAATGGTTTTATTAGCTCTAAGGTACAACAAGCTAGCAGGAACGTAAGTATGACAGAGATCAGTATGTGCAGCAGCGGGATTGGAAGGTGTCAGCGACTCCACAGTGGCACAAAGTTTGTTCCAGAGGAATAGACTCACTCGGGATGTTGATAGAGGAGAACAGGAGTTCCAGAGGAAGTGTCAGTGTGAGGAGTAGCGACAGCTCCGCTGGCGTAGAGGAGATGAGACGAGAGAAGCAGCAGGAGGAAGTGATTCCAGAAGTGTTGGAATCCACGGGAGCCTCCGTGTCTTTTCGGCGCAGGAGACGTGGCAACCTGGAGAGAACGATCGTAAGTATGGTTTCGGGAAGTCAAGTTTCTAGCAGCCCAGCGATCTCAGTCAGCCCTTATAGCATCCAAGAGGGGGTGGAAGTTGGACTTAAACATCTGACCAACAGTAGGTGTTACATGCACTCCTAAGGAAATGAAACCAGTGGAAGACCAGCGGAACAGAAAGGGCTCAGTCATATCTGGAACACAAATTAACGATCCCATTCATAGGTCTACAGATGTACGCAGATGACACAGTGGTGTATGCATCTGGTAGTAGCTGTAATTCTGTGGCTGACAAACTAAACGCCAATTTAGACAAAATATCATCCTGGATGGCATCATCTTGTTTAACTTTAAACACTAAAAAAACAAACTATGTCTGTTTTTCCATTAAAAAACTATCTTTAACACAACTTTTGAATGTACAAATTAATGGTGAGCCTATTGAACAAGTACCTGAAGTGAAGTACCTGGGAATAGTTCTAGATTATCAGTTGAATTTTAAAAGTCATATTAAGAAAATCTGTAAAACCATTAAGACCAACCTGGGCTGTTTTAAGTTGATAAGAAACTGCCTGACTTATGACTGTGCTTTCATTTTTATGAACTCTATGATTCTTCCACATATATCTTATGGCTTAACCACATGGTCCCAAGCTCACCAGTCATCAGTTAAGGCTATAGAGTGTCTATATAACCGAACTTTGAAAGTCCTGGACAAGAAGAGAATAAGGTACCACCACTGTCAAATTTTAACCAAAAATAAGATTTTAAATTTTACTAATTTCATAACCCTGCACATTGTTAAATTGGTCTTCAAATGCCTAAATAACACCGCTCCTCCACCCCTTTGCAAAACAATTACAAAACAGCAAAGTAATAGATCTACCACCCGAGCAGCGTTAAAAGGCAATTGTAGCATCCCTTTCCGTAGAACATCATTTGCCCAAACTGCCTTCTCAGTGAAAGGGGCACAATTATGGAATTCTCTGTCAGACCACCTGAAAGCAATTCCAACATTAGCCACCTTCAAAAGAAACACCAAATTTTGGCTAATTCAGGAGCAATATTGTACTCACTTTTAGCTTGTATACTGTGTTCTCTTGTGTATATTACTGTGTATACTGTGTGTATACAGTGTATACTACTCTCCTTTTACTCTATTTTATTGCATTTATTTTTATTATTATTATTATAATTTTTTTTTTTTTTTTAATAATGTCAACCTGTATTTTTATTTTATTCAAAAGCCCTACTAGGGACAAGTGTTGCGAATTAGCTTTAGCTAAAAACACTATGATGCATGCATCAGATGACTGTTCAAAATTGTCTATGTTTTTGTATCTGTCCCTATCTAAATAAACCTTAATAATAATAATAATAATAATAGCTTCGAATTTTGCAATGTTAGACTTTTATCCCAAGAAGACAGTGAACGACGAAATGACCTGAAGCAAGCAGAGAACAGAAGTTTGGGATTTTGTGTTCCCTTTCACCAACGAAAATACCAGAATTTAAAGTGTTTTGCCTTACTGCCTGGGGCTGCGGCTCAATAGCAATATCAAATAACAAGGGGCTGAGGGGGTTGTCCTGTCTATTCCCGCGATGGATATTATATGAATTAGACATGGCCGTAAGATACTATTATCAAATACACAGGACAGTTACACTTAGCAGGGACAGAAAACGCCACACTGATAGCCCACATATAACTTATTGAAATGTCATGTCCTGAGCTGAACACATGAACTACACTGAACAAACATAACAAATGTACAACAGAGAAAAACAAACTGAGAGTCTTTCCCCAAATGAACAGGGACTGTTCACCATACAAGCATCTTTCAAACTCATCAAGAGTGAACAGACAGCTGATGAATAGCGTGCCAAGAAAACTAAAAGAGTCCTCCCTGTGGGAGTGATAAAAATGAGGTGGAATACGTTGTTGTCTTCCGGGTAAGGATTCAATGAAAGCGCGCACCTCCGCCAGCTCCTAATTTTTGGAGCTCCTGCATGTCACCTGTAGAGCAGCTGGGAACAGCATAGCATATGGCATCCCTCGCTCTCACAGCCGCTGTTTCACCGCTTTGTATGCTTTGCGTTTCTTTATCACTATCTCACTGTAAAAAGAGACCCTGGCTCCATTGTAGATTAAGCCACCATCCTGGCTCACCCGACGCGCCGCTTCCATAACCCTGAATGTCTCTGATGGCGTGAAATCATAGCAGCAGTGACCTGAGGCTCCTGTTCGGATCCAGCTTCGGTAAGAGGGTGCACTGGGCTCTCTCCAGCTTTATGTGGCCGGCTTTTGTGGTCATCTTTAGCATGCGAGGTAGCCATGATTCGAAAAATTCCACCGACTGCCCAGTCTCTGTATCCTCCAGCAGGCCGACGACAAATGTTTAGGCACCTGCTTTTCCAGCTCCACAATCCTCGGTTCTTTTGTCACGGCAGAGTTTTCAACTGTTAATAGCCTATCCTCTGCTTCATCTAGCTGCTTGCTAGCAGCATGGATCTCCGTGGCATTCTTGTAGATGGTCTCGGTCAGAGAGCTGAGTTTATCATCAATAACTTAAATAATGTTGCGGGTCATTATGCTTTTTAGCAAGGGCAAGGTCAAGCCTATCTGCGGTTTCAACTTTGGCAATGTCACCATCTTGTGTGTCGGCACCAGGCTCAGTCGGGACGTCTTTTTTGTCTTTGTTTCCTCTGGTTCTTCCCATATGGTCAAAAGACTGTGGCCAAAAGTATTCCAAGGACATAGCCTGTTATGTTCAGAATGTTAAGAAAAATTGCCGGTTGTTGTCAGGAAAATGAGAAAATTGGCACAGAGTGGCACAAGCTTCTGCTCAGCTCACTGCCATCACGTGACCCCACCCCCCCCCCCCCCCCCCCCAAACTGTGTATTTTTAATAATGGGTCTCTCTGTGAAATAGAGGGGTCATGACCGTATCTACATACACCCATATTTGGACATATAGGGCTCAGTCATTCTCTAGTCAAGTTAGTATCTTTAATAAGGGGTCTCAAAGGTACAAGTTGGGTGTTTTAGCCTTTAAGTACTGAGAAAGTTGTCTTCAATAATCTCACAAATGCTGGAGCAGTTACTTCCTGTTGTGTGAAAAAGAGGTGTCATGACTGCAATATAATGTGGGGATGTTGTTTCCAACAAACAACATCTGCAGTATAAACCCAACATTTCCATATTCGACCCTTTTGTGGAAAAAATCTGTAGGAAATACCAAATCAAATCAAATTGTATTTGTATAGCCCACATTCACAAATTTTCAATCTGCAGAGAGATGACACCCTCTGTCAGTTCAAGTGAGGAAAAACTTGCCCCCAAAAAAACATTTTAGCAGGGGAAAAAAGGTGGAAGAAACCTCAGGAAGAGCCACAGAGGAGGGATCCTTCTCCCAGGATGGACAGACGTGCAATGAGTGGCACGTGCACAGAACAGATCAGCAAATAAATAGGTTCTAATAAATAAATGTTGGGACGATACTGTAATGTTGGATCTGACCAATAGTGCAGAATCACTGACTAAACATTTCTAATCCAGGCCCTAATTTATTTCTAAGTTGTGTCTCATAGTTAAAATTTCAGGCCTCCACCTGCTTTGGTGACCAAATCATGGCAAAACGGCAACTGGTCTGGGAAGGCCTCAGTCAGTGTCAAAGGTCATTGTAGATCATGCTTTCATTGTATACATAAAAAAAAGTCTGCAACTGCAATTCACAGGACATGGTCCTTTGGGGTCCGAGATAATCCAGCACCAACACCTACATATAGTCTAAAAGTGTATAGGTTCAAGGGTCTGGATCTTTCTTGGTCAAGCCAGAAAAAACGTTTTCCTCTCAAGCTTGAAGTTTGTAGTAGTTTTGTCAGTGATTTTGCACACCAGGTGGGCCAGTCCTGTGGTGGTTTGAACCCTCTCAGTCTTTTCATCTGCCCATGAGGGGTCGCTCCATTTGAATTTTTCTGCAGTTTTAGGCACATAACTGGGCTTTTTTGGAACCGGGATGATGGTGGATGTCTTCAGGCAGGATGGAATGGCGGCCTGGGCAAGGGACAGATTGAAGATGTTGATGAAGACAGCAGTAAGCTGGTCAGCGCATTCCTTGAGCACCTTCCCAGGTACTCCGTCTGGGCCGGCAGCCTTCCTTGGGTTCACTGATCTAAGCACCCTCCTCACATCACCCTCCTGTACTGTGAGTGGGTAGGTTCTTGGAGCAGGTGAAGGCAGCACACCCGATGTTGGACTCTTGACCTCGAAGCGAGCAAAGAAACAGTTCAGTTCATCTGCTAGCGAGGCGTCGGTGTTGGAGACCGTGGAGTTGCTACCCTTGTAGTTTGTGATGCTCTTTATTCCCTGCCATGCCCGCCTTGAGTCATTGTCTGTGAAGTGGTCCTGTATTTGTTTCTTGTATTCCTGTTTCGCCTCCCTGATGGCCCTTTTCAGGCCAGCTCTGGCTGAACTATACCTGGCTATGTCACCTGACCTGAATGCAGCATCACAGGCTTTGAGAAGAGTCTGTACTGTCTTGTTCATCCATGGTTTCTGGTTTGGAAAAACTCTGACTTTTTTGTTCACAGTGACTGTGTCCACACAAGATGTAATGTAGAACAGCACAGTTTGGGTGTATTCATCCAAGTCAGTTTGTGCAAATATGTCCCACACAGTGTGCTCAAAGCAGTCTTGTAGCTGTGCTAGAGCCCCCTCCGGCCAGGTTTTGATAGTCTTTACGACAGAAATTAAGATTACTTGCTAAAAACTGCTGGAGCTGCTGCAACTGCTGCCCCTCGGGGGCAGCTCGGTGATGGGTGTGAATGACTTCTCAAACCTGCAGTAGAAATTCAGCTCGTCGGCCATTTGAGGACTCTCTGCACCTTAACAGTTTATTTATTGTTTATATATTAATTATTCATACTACTTCCGGGTACCGCTACACTGTTTTCTGCACAGTTGTATATACTTTTGCACAGTTGTATATACTTTGTGTAGTTTTTATATATAAATTCTTCCTGTCTTATTGCTCATTTACAAACAACACTGACATATATATTTATATTTACAGTTGTTACATATGTTTATATTATATTTTACTTCATAGACTACAGTGAATGGTCTTTCTTGTATATATGTTGTATACCTTCTATTCTACCTATATTGTACAGTATGTCTTTTTTCTATTCTCAAAAATGTCTTATGCTGCTATAACAATAAATATCAATAAACTATCTATCTATCTATCTATCTATCTATCGATCTATCTATCTATCTAAAGGCAAAGTTGGCTACAGAATGACTGAGACCTGTTTGGCCAAATATGGGTGTATGGAGATACAGTCATGACACCTCTGTTCTACACAACAGGAAGTAACTTCAATATGACTCCAGCATTCATGAGATTATTGAAGACCACTTTCTCAGTGCCTAAAGGCTAAAACACCCAACTTTTACCTCTGAGACCCTTTAGTTATTAAAAATGCAAAGTTGGCTAGAGAATGACTGAGACCTGTTTGGCCAACTATGTGTGTATGGAGATACAGTCATGACCTCTTTGTCTCACACAACAGGAAGCAATTTCAGTATGACTCCAGCATTCATGAGATTGTTGAAGACCACTTTCTCAGTATCTAAAGGCTAAAACACCCAACGTGTATACCTGTGAGACCCTTTTCAAAGACTAAACAAATAAATTATATCTCAAAAACTGTGTATTCAATAACATTTTTAACATTTATTCTGTCCTCAAGGACTGTAGCACTTGGATGTCCTCTCCTGCTGACTGAGTCTTTATTCAGTTAGGGACAGGTCCATTTGAGGTAAGAGGTTGAGACAAATTCTGAACAAACATGAAATCGTCAAAAACATATTTAGGAACTTCACTTTGTCCTAATGGATGTGGCTCCTGGACATTCTTTTCTGTAAAGGTATACATACAAACCAGTTTAATATTTATGTTAACGAACACAAAACTTTAAGGGATTCTTGATCCTTGTACTTTTCTTCCTCCATGGCTCCTAAAAGGATACAAAAATATGTCGTTTTCCAACATATCTGTAATGTAGTAAACAGCCCTAAAACCTTCATCATACTGCTCACCTTTGTTTCACGACACTGTCATGACCTTCTCGTGGGATGCATCTTTCTCACTTTCTGTGTGCAAGGAACATGGCTCCTTGAGATGGAGAACAGATAGATATTGGTTAATGTATGATTTGATTTCATGCACATAAAATGAAACCAGTTTACTTCCACTCACCTTTCCTGCAACATCAGCCTTGTCTCTTTTTCCCATGGATCCATTGTCCTCTGATTTTTCTATCTGTGAGGAGCACAAATCCTAGAGTAGATTTTGTGATTTAGAGGTCATGGACAGAAATCCTTTAAAAATAACTATACTGGTGATAAAAAGGTGATATACATGAACTTACTAACTACAGACCAGTCTCAATACTACCACAGCTGTGAACAATTCTAGAGAAATAATTGAACAATAGGCTAGACAGCTTCATCAACAAACACAATCTGTTATACGACAGCCAATATGGATTCAGAAGAAACCACACGACTGCTCTAGCTTTAACTGAGTCTGTGGAAATCATCACTGATGCAATTGACCAAAAACTGCATTCCATAGGAATCTTTATAGATTTGAAAAAAGACACCTTGACACATTTGGCACCATTAACCATGACATCTTGATAGCTAAACTAGAAAGATATGGTATTAGAGGCATAGTACTGGATTGGGTTAAGAGCTACCTACACAACAGATCCCAATACGTTAAAATAGGGGATAGCACATCAATGTGCTTGGACATAGTTTGTGGGGTCACACAGGGGTCAGTTCTGGGTCCAAAACTGTTTATACTATAAACAAACGACATATGCTAAGTATCCAATATTGTGAAATTAATATTATTTGCAGATGACACAAATATTTTCTGCTCGGGAGATGATTTGAATCAATTGGCGGAAACAGTCAATAATGAAATGGCCAAGCTTCATGTGTGGTTTAACGTAAATAGACTATCACTAAATCTGGAGAAAACCAAATACATGCTGTATGGAAAAAAAGGCTACAAGAAGAGTACGAACATCCAAGTAAATGGAGTGGATATTGAAAGGGTTAGTGAGAACAAAGTGCTAGGCGTAATTATCGACAAAATGTTAAGTTGGAAGCCATACATAAGACACTTAAAAAGTAAGCTGGCCAGAAGTGTGTTCATACTTTGGAAAGTACAAAAACTGCGAAATCAGAAAGCACTCCATCTATTTGCACACCAGTATCTCCTCATCTGCAATATTGTGCAGAGGTTTGGGGACACAGGCAGCACACAGCCCCTGCTATTTCTCCAAAAAAAAGCTCTAAGAATTCTACATTATGCCAATTACAGGGAACATACAAATCAATTATTTATCAAATCTAGAATACTCAAATTGTATGATTTAATAAACTGTCGCACAGCACAGATGATGTACAGGGCACTGTGGTACACTGTGGTGAGTGCCCGCTCCCTCTTTCCCTTTCGGCCATGTGTATGTATTAAACTAAGATAATGTGTGATGATCTTTGATCTAACTGACATGCCCGAAATGAACAAATAAATAAATACTGTCTGTACACATCACTAAACCAAGCTTAATACTCCTCACCTTAGCTTCAACACAGGCTGTCAGACCCTCCTCAGTAGATGTATTCTTCTCATTGCCCTCTGAATAGGGAGGCAGCACCTGGAGAAATATAATGAGATTTTTTTCATTTAAGGGACAGATTGTTTGATGTTGGGTTTTTACTCGCACTCTAAATGTTAAGATGGTCCTGTTATTCAACAGAATTACATTCAAAGGTTTCCATCTGCCACACTATGAAATGTATACTCTAGAGTTTACAGTTATACACATCATCCTAAACAGCATGCAGTTAATCATAAAACAGAGACATGAATATCTGAACACTACTCACAGAGTCGGTAGTCTCCATTCTGCAATACGGGTCGTCTTCTTTCTGACACCTGAGCTGCAATGATGAGCACAGTATGAAAGAATATTCTAACTGTTGGCACAAAACACCCTTACATGTGCAGATTTCTTTAGTGTAATCTTCCTCATGTGTTCTATTCTTAAGTGCCTATCAATGCATGAGTTTTAGATGCATCTGCTTGAGTAAACGTGTGTAAAGGTCCTTCAGGTCATGAAGTCATCCAGGTCATGGTAAAGCAAAGGCTCATCTAAAATCTGAAGGCAACTGGACTGTTTGAAAATCTACACGATGTAAACTTAATGTCTAAAAACTGCAATTGAAAATATTATTTACATATGGTGTCAATGTGAGATTGTTTAAAATACCCCTTCTCCTGTGATGTAAAGAAAATAAAGCCTACGAATGTCAGGCATTTTAAGCTACAACAATCACAAAAAGCCCACAAAACCCCAGGAAGAGTGGAAATAAATATACAAAGTATATAACATATTCCAAAGCGTATTCTGTAAATGATGAAATACATTTTTATTGATTATGTCAAATGAGAACTATTTGACCCATGTTAAATATGAAGAGACAGCTTTACAGTAAGTTGGGTACATAATTGCCACAGCTCTATAATATTAACCTTCCTCTTGTGTTAGGGTCAGCAATGACCCGTTTTAAATTTTAAATTCATACAAGAATCACATAAATTTGATTATTGCATCAATGCTTTTTGACTTTGTCAGGAACCTCCATTTCAACAAAATAAAACAAACAAAAAAATATTTTCACGAAATTATAAAAAATTAATGCTCTGGTTGAAATTATAACCTTTGTGGTGTTAGGGTCGGTTTTCGACCCAGTTATAATAATACAATTATAAAGCAATAATTAGCGCTGACACACTGACAGCCAGCTCCTCTCCTAATCATGTGAGCTTTTGGGGATTCTCATTTTGTGTGGTTTTCCAGTATACCTGCACAAAAATAAAACAAACAAAGATGTGAGGTGAATTCACTCATTTGAGTGGCCATTTGACTTGCAGAGTGCACATTTACAATTTGCAGCATGCAAAAATGAGAAGAAGATTTACAGTGAGCCAAGTTCTGGATCATATTTTTGGTGGTATTTATGACAAACCTTGAAGGAAAAAAAGTCCATGGCGACATGTGGAAAGGCATTGATAAGGAATCCCTGGATGCTTTCATTGGTGTTCTTCTTCTTGCTGGAGTGTACAGATCCTGCAATGAGGCCACTGATAGTCTATGGGGCACATTGACAGGCAGAAATATTTTCCAGGCAATAATGTCACTTCAGACATTTCAAATGATATCAAGAGTCCTCAGATTTGACAACAGAGAGACCAGAGCGAGATCTGACAAGCTTGCTCCCATCAAGGATGTCTGGGAGAGATGGATGCAGCTCCTTCCGATGATGTTCAACCAAGGGCCAGAGGTGACAGTGGATGAACGTCTTGTCCCTTTCCGAGGAAAATGCCCCTTCCGGCAATACATACCCAGTAAGCCAGGGAAATACAGCACACAAATCTGGGCAGCCTGCGATGCAAAAACCAGCTATGCCTGGAATCTACAGATTTACACAGGCAAAGCTGCGAGTGGCATCCCTGAGAAAAAACAAGGAAAACGTGTGGTCTTCGATATGACCCCTGGACTGCAGGGTGACAATATCTACTACTTACTTCTATTACTTGTGATCATTATTTTTTTTTACCAGCTATGACCTCAGACAAGAACTTCTCTAGTTCTATTGCTGAAATATGATGTAAATATATATGGGTCGAAATTGACCCGTAACACCATAGATGTTACTTTAGTTATTAATATTAAAATGAAAAAATAAATAAAACAAATGTATTTAAGAGATGTGTTCTATACCCTTCAGGTAACACAACAACCTTTTATTTATTAATATGATTCTCTTTATGTTCATTTTACCAATATTTTTTTTAATTGAAATGGAAGTGTATACTGACAAAAAAAGGCCCAGAAGCCCACACCCACAGTATTAAAACCAATATTTTCATGGATAAGGAGGCCTAACAAGTTAAGCAAGAGATAAGAAACAAATTGGATGATAGCTTAATGATTTTAGTGTATTTTATAGCTGATTTAATACATGGGTCAAAACCGACCCTTAACATAAGAGATGATAACAGAAAGCTAACACAAGAGGAAGGTTAAAGTAGTGTGCTACTTAAAAGCAGAATACATAGTATCACACATTTTACAAGTTTTAATCTTTTACTGTGAAAGTGGGTCCTCGGTTATTACTATAAGGGCAGAAAATGGACAGATTCACTCGCAGAGCTTTTACCTCCAACTTCGCCAATTGTAGCTCGGAGACTTCAAACTAAAGCAAAACTTTATCTACAAAGGAGACCAAAGTGGGCCACAAATCCACATCTGAACAGCATTATAGCAAGTAAAACAGTACAAGTGTGGTGTAATTGTGCAGCATTACAGCAATATAATAGGAAAAGGAAACAGAAAGTGGGCTACAAACCAGCAATTGATTCTTACCTGGAGAAGAGCTGAAACCTTTCAAACCCTTTGCAGAATTAGCTGAACACAAAGCAGGATGATGCAACAACCTCGAGGCCAGTTCAGAAAAGTTAAGAAAGTCCACAATATCACCAACACACTGGAGCAGCCAATCAGTGCAGTCATTAACTTTTCAGCCAATCAGAGCAAAAGTTCAGGAAGAATCATGGACAGAGGTGTTGCAGCAACCAGCAATTGTGTGCAATCCAAAATACTGACATGTTGGATATCTGTGCAGTCTGTGCAATGACTGCCTGCTTGTTGTTTTAGTTGCACTTTATTAGCATTCATTAGCATGGATAGCTTAAATAACATTTTACAACCTGTTACATGCATTCAAATATATCCCAGGCTCCCTTTAAACAGGCTGGTTGTTTTCATCAGCTGATTTTTCCCTTACAGACCACAGCATGCTTTTGCTCACACTGGAAACCTTCAATGAGTTTCAAATTATATTAGAACAGCAGGAATTACTTTTTTTTAAATGTAACTTAAAATGTCAGTTTATAAAAAAAATTTGTCGCAGGAAGAGTATACAATATACAATTTGTAAAACAAAACAAAAAAAAACAACAAAAAAAGCGTATCATTTAAGTGGGCTTACAAAAGTTACTCTTTCAAAGACTTTAAACATAAATGAATTCTACAGTACTATAAATATGATTCTCACAGTGCTGCCACCACCATCCAGGTGCAAATGGGCTCATTGCAGCAGGCAGATGACGGTCTCGTCAACTACCAGCTTGGGCTGGTAAGCAAAGTGTAGAGGGTCTAGGAGAGCCTTCATCTGTGGCCTCTTGTGGGCCAAGACCAGACTCTCCAGCACCTTCATCACATGGTGCCAGATGTGAGGACAACTGGTCGGTAATCATTGAGGTACAATCGGGTTGACAGGAGCAAGGCAGGACTCTCTCCAGACGGGGCCGTACCTATGTTCCCCGGGTCCTATGTTCCCCAGGTCCTATGTTCCCCGCTTTGTATGAGACCGGGGGAACATATGTTCCCCGGTTCTCAGACTCAATACCCCAATGCTTTCACCGTCATTACTGGTGATTTTAATCATGTCTCTTTGGATAAACTACTGCCAACCTTCCATCAGTATGTTGACTGCCCCACCAGTGAAAACAACATCCTGGATCTGCTGTTTGCATACACTAAAGATAGAGACCGATAAAGGAAAATTCCTGCCGCAAGCCATTACAATGTACAATAACTCACATCCGTCTGACAGAGATAACTCACAACTCTCTGCTATATAGTAATAAAATACCTGGCCACTGCCATATTTGTTTTTTCACTAACTCTTTTTCCTGTTTTATAGTTTTTATTTCATCTTTCATATTTTATATTTGATATTTTTTATATCCTGTATATGATTTGATTTATTCTATTTAAGCTACTTGCTTTATACTGTATAGTGCACTTTTACATTGTACTTCTGCTGCTGGAACCAAACAATTTCCCAGTTAGGGATCAATAAAGCAAATCTATCTGAACGTTTCCAGTGTGAGCATGCTGTGATCTATAAGGGGAAAAAACAGCTGATAAAAACAACCAACCTGTTTAAAGGGAACCTTGAGCGTATTTAAATGCATATAACAGGTTTTTATGTCATTTAAGCTATCTAAAACCATGCTAATGAATGCTAATAAAGTGCAACAAAAACAACAAGCAGTCATTCATTGCCCAGTCTGCAGAGATATCCAACATGTCAGTTAGACCACACTTTTACTCTTTTTCTTGCTAAAATGCTGTTCAGATGTGGATTTGTGGCCCATTTTGGTCTCTTCTGTAGATAGTTTTATTTTAGTTTGAAATCTCCGAGCTACAATTGGCAGAGGTGGGGGTAAAAGTTCTGCGAGTGCAACTGTCCATTTTGTCTGTATAGTAATAACTGAGGATCCACTTTTGCAGTAAAAGATTAAAACTTGTAAAACTTCTGATAAAATGTATCAGGAACACACTACTGTAATATGATAGAGCTGTGGCAATTATGAACCCAACTTACTGTAAAGCTGTCTCTCCATAACACGGGTCAAATAGATCTCATTTGACATAATCAATAAACAATTTAATTACATCATTTACTGAATATGCTTTGGAATATTTTAGATACTTTGTGTATTTATTACTACTCCCCCTTGGAGTTTGTGGACTTTTGGTGATTGTTGTTGGTTAAAGGCGCCATCTGTAACAATGTTTGCCAAAAACGATTACTACACTCAAAATCAAAACACTGTGGTGAGTCGTATCCGCCTCCCACTCCACCCCCTCCCTTCCAGAGTTGAGGTTGCCAGAACGTTGGCCTATCCTCCGTCAGCAAAGAGAGAGGAGCGAGCGTTTTATCATAAATGAGTGGCTCGAAGACACACAATTCTGTTCTCTCAGTAAAGATCAAGATCTATAATAATTTATGGGAACGTTAGCTGTTGACTAGGGATGAATATATCAGATGGAATAACTTTATGCATGATATTTGACAGAACTGTCCTTAATTTTTGCCTCCCCGTTTATAATGTTATATAGCAGGGCTGCCAACTTTTGAGAGTGAGACATCGTGGCATGCGGAGCAAATTACCACCACACACCCAATATATTTATTTATAGTAATATAACCACCGGTGGTTGTTCTCTCCCGGGAACTGCAGCCGCGGCCACCACCACCGATAGACTAACCCCCGGTGGTTGTTCTGGCCGGCCGCTGCCGCGGTAGCCGACAGGATAACCACCTGTGGTTGTTCTCTCCAAGCAACCGCAGCCACCACCGCCCGTAGCGCTGGGGGCGGCTGCCATACCCACTTCGGCGCCTCCAAAACTGCGGGAACAGTTCAAAACAGAACTCGACAGTCAAGCTATGATGCTAACTTAGTTTGCCAAGCTGAACTTACCTGTCATTATTCCTGGTCCTCAGTGACATATTAGGAGGATTTTATGGCCAGTTGCTTTAGATTTATTACATAATGCACCTTTAAAATGCCTGATTTTGTGGATAAAAAAAACAAATGTTGAAAGTTCTGATATTTGTAGCAAACTGGTGTGAGGAGGTCTAATATGTTGCAACAGATCAGTTTTCTTGCACCATGTTTAACATGTGTGTTCTCATGTACAGTCTGACCCTCACTGTAACCCTTATGTTTTACAGTGAAACCCAGGCAGTGCAATCTGAATCTGCAGCCCACCTATCCAAGTACATCATTATGCTTGTGCATCAACATTGCTGCCTCCCAGGATGTTTCACCATGCTATGGACTGTTGCCATGATGATATTATGCGCTCTTACCCCAGAACAAGCGTATTCTCTAAAAATAACATCTGACAATGATCTCTATTATGGAACTAGAGACAGAAATGTGTCTCTTCACTGTCAGTTCACCCTTGATTCTGAGGATTTGGAAAATCTGGACATAGAGTGGAGCATTGTGCCACCAATCAGGCAGGGAGATGAAAAATGCATTCTCCAGTATAGTCAAAGTACCATTCATAATAATTTATATTCCCCTTTAAAGAACAGGCTCTACTTTACATCTCCTGAGCCCCAAGACGGTGATGCTTCTCTAAGCATCACTGACCTTAGGCGTACAGATTCTGGAACATACCAATGTAAGGTGAGAAAGTCAGCTAGAGAACAGATTAAATACATTTTTCTGATTGTAATGGAGAGGCCAGACAAGCCAGTATGTTACATGGATGGTGAAGCTGTGTTAGGTACAAATATAAAGCTCAGATGCAAATCCTCACAAGGCATTCCACCGCTTAAATACAGATGGAAAAAGCGAAGCGGAAACCGGATGCTGCATCCGGACGCTTTTGTTGACACTCGAAGAGGGGACTTATACTTGGATCAGATCACAGAGAGGGACTCTGGAGCCTACCGCTGTACCGTCCAGAACCGTGTGGGTATGGAAAACTGTGAGCTGATACTCAAAATCACATCTCCATCAACAGTGACTGACGGACATGGACCTATATCAGGAACTACAGCTGAAATTACAGCAGGAGTGGATATTGAAGACCGTGAGCCTGTACTCAATATCACATCTCCATCAACAGTGATTGACAGGCATGGAACTACAGCAGTAGCTATTGTTGCTGTGATTGTGCTCATCACTGTAACGCTCACCCCAGTCATTTACTACCGCCACAGAAAAAGGCATGGAAGGTTAAGGAGGAATCTATGGGCTCAGAGAAACTTAGATATCAATCGGCCCATAAGCTTAGAACAGGTGAGGAATGTTCAACTAAAGAAATCTGCATCTGTAAGCATGTTTTGGTCTTTTGTGCCAACAGAATATGCTTTCTTACTGCGCTCATCATTGCAGCTCAGTTGTGAGGAAGAAGAAAACCCGTATGAGGAAATAGAGACTACCAACCTTGTGAGTAGCTGACATATTCATGTCTCTGTTTTATGATTAACTCCATGCTGTTTAGGATGCTGTATATCACTGTAAACTCTGGAGTCATCTAGTCATTAAGGAGCAAAACCAGTAGTAAGTATACATTTCATAGTGTGGCAGCTGGAAACCTTTGAATGTAATTCTGTTGAATAACAGGACCATCTCAGCATTTAAAGTGTGAGTAAAACCCCAACATCTATCTATCTATCTATCTATCTATCTATCTATCTATCTATCTATCTATCTATCTATCTATCTATCTATCTATCTATCTATCCCTTGATTAAAAAATGAGAAGAATATTGAGGAGGGTCTGACAGCCTGTATTGAAGCCAAGGTGATGAGTATTAAGCTTGGTTTAGTGATGTGTACAAACAGTATAGTTATTTTTTAGAGGATTTCTGTCCATGACCTCTAAATCACAAAATCTCCTGTTTACGATTTGTGCTCCTCACAGTTAGAAAAAACAGAGGACAATGGATCCATGAGAAACAGAGATCAGGTTGATACTGAAGAACCGGTGAGTGGAAGTAAACTGGTGTCATTTAATGTGCATGAAATCAAGTCATAAATGAACCAATATCTGCCTGTGCCCCATCTTAAGGAGTCATGTTCCTTGCACACAGAAAATTTGAAAAATGCCTCCCACGTGGAGGTCACGACAGCATTGTGAAGCAAAGGTGAGCAGTATGGCAAAGGTTTTAGTGCTGTTTACTACATTACAGATATATTGGAAAACCACATATTTTGCATCCTTTCAGGAGCCATGTTCTTCAGAGGAAGAAAGGTCCAAGGATGAAGAATTCCTTAAAGTTCTGTTAACATAAATATTAGACTGGTTTATATGTGAACATTTACCTCCAACAGTTCAGGTTAGGTCACAAAGAAGAACAGGATGTCCAAGAGCTACATCCATTCGGACACAGTATGCCTAAATACGTTTTGATAATTTCATGTTTGTTCAGTTTGTCTCAGCCTCTTTCATCAAACATATGTGAAATGTGTGGACCTGGCCTTCATTGATTAAAGAGGAGGAAAGGACATCCACGTGCCACGTCGTTGAGAACAGAATAAATGTTCTTGAATAATTCATGTTTGTTTGAAGTCTTTGAAAAGGGTCGCAAAGGTAAAAGTGTCATGGTGAAGTTACTCCCTGTTGTGTGAGACAAAGAGGTCATGACTGTATCACCATACACCCATACTTGGCCAAACAGGTCTCAGTCATTCTCTAGCCAACTTTGCATTTTTAATAAAGGGTCCTAAAGGTACAAGTTGGGTGTTTTAGCCTTTATATACTGAGAAAGTGGTCTTCAATAATCTCATGAATGCTCGAGTCATGGTGAAGTTACTCCCTGTTGTGTGAGACAAAGAGGTCATGACTGTATCACCATACACCCATATTTGGCCAAATAGGTCTCAGTCATTCTCTAGCCAACTTTGCCTTTTTAATAAATTAAGTGTCTCAAAGTTGGGTATTTTTACAATAAAATATGGGGATGTTGTGTGGTTGTGGTGGAAGTAGCTTTAGAAATAACTGAGAGGCTTCACATCACCACAGGACTGGAGTGCAGAATCACTGACAGAACTTTCAGCCTTCAAGCTTGAGAGGAAAAAAAGTTTATCTGGCGGGGAGTACATTTGGAGAAGTAGTTACTCACAATAGTGTTTTCTGTGTACATTTCATCATAATCACTATATACTGTCCTTACCATAGCCCTCCGAGGCAAACTGTGATTTGTGAATTTGGTCCATACAAGTTTGATTTGATTTATGCTATGTATATCATTGCTTTGGAAATGGCCTTTCTTTATTGAAATACCTCACAGGAATTGGATGGTGCTTTGTTTCAAGCAAAGCAGGCCCACTACGTGCAAAGGCTGAGAGAGTTGAGGGCAACAAACCCAAGGCCACCAACTCTCTCACAGACATAGATAGATGGAGAAATGTCAGGTGTAAGTACTACTGCACCTAGGTGACGCACCCATTCTCTGTGGCCCCGCCTGATGTTTCTTCCATCTCTCTCAGTGGATGTCACTCCCTGTACAGATTGTACATACCTCCGATCAATCTTTCGGTTTTAGCTATCCAAATAAAGTTTGATTGGAGGTTGACTTACTTCTTGCAGTGGCCCAGTTTGGTGTATGACTCATATGTTGCTAAAATGGTTCTCTTCGTTCACTAGTGGGCCAACTGCATTGAAGAAGGCTGGGTATAAACCAACATCAGTCAAGAATATGCTCACCAACGCGAACACCTTCTTCTCCCACGTAGAGCTCTTTCACTGAAAAAAAAAAACGCCTGACAGCCACCCAGATTGGCCAAAGACTGCATCAAGAGACTGCAGTCAGACTCAAGAGGAGTAAGAGCCGTAGGTGAAGTACTAAGTAGTTGAAGTTTTTAAGGTAAATGCCTAATGGTTTGGGAAGAAAGCCTAGTAAATCTGGAAGCTGAAATTGGAAGTCTTTTCATTAAACATTTCCCCAGTTTGGGATCAATAAAGTAAATCTATCTATCTTTCAAGGCATCTTATTTCATTTACAAAAAACAAAACAAAATGAAAAATCTTCCTATTAATGTCTGCTCAATGTTTGTCATGTGTATATCCAGAGAAACTGGTCAGTGCCTTGGAGGAGCAAAAATTCATCATGGTGGCAGCGATGAGGACCCCTGCTCTGCTGAGTATCATCTGAGTCAAACTGTAATTTGTGAGTTTGCATTTGAAATTTGATTTCAGTCAAGCTTATGCACAACTTTAATTGTGGTCCCAAAACACCCATTAAGAGTCTTAAGAGCTTTAGGCGATCCCAAAGTATGACAAAGGTAGAAGAGGAGGCTCCTTTCTTGCTTTCGTGGGCCATACAAAAAGGGACAGACTTAAATAGCGCCTTTCTCGTCCTTGCGACCATTCAAAGCACTGTCCAACTCTAGTCAGCATTAACCACATTCCCACACATTCATGCATTTACTGATGGCTATGCCACCAGGAGGAATTGGGGATTCAGTATCTTGCTCAAGGATGCTTCGACACATGGACTGCAGGGAAATCAAGCCACCATCTTTCCAGTTGGTGGATGACCATTCTGGCTCAGGAGGCAGAATGGAACATAAAAAAATTATTTGTCTTTAGCCCCTAAAGACAAATAATTTTTTTATTTTCCATAGTAAATGCAGGAAAAGGTACAATGGATCACCGTAGTGATCCTGCAGGGTGACCTTGCCATTATTACTGGATACGAGCCAGTGGTGTACTGCAAAGAAAGAAGTCTTGGAGCGTGAAGAAAAGGAGAGCTTTTACATGGTGTGGGTGAGTTAACAATGATTGCCTGTGGCAAGGAAATTGACTTGACCACAAATAGTCTTGGTTATGTCTTTGAAGATGTTTCACCTCTCATACAAGTTTTATCATCATCATATAAGCTCATCATCACAAAGTCAAGTTGCATTATTTTTTATGTGTATTTTAGTTCGAGAGTCACAAGACCCAGGCTACTTATGGGCACGCCCAGATGGTACTTGATTCTTCTAAGCATCAGTGGCTGTCCTCGATTGAGTCTACCCAAAGGTGCCTCTTGTTTTCCATAATATGGAGGGAAAAGAGCACCGGACGCTGGGCCTTCTGCTGAATGCGGCATGGAGCAACGAAGGCCTCACCAGTAGTGTGAAATTCAACCAGATCCACTCCAGCGTGAGCAGTCAGGTGAGTGGCACCTTTCACCCTAACCCACCACCCTCCACCATCAATCAGGGTTAAGTGTTAGCATAAACTTACTCATGTCTAAGGAACATTACCAAATTCAGGAGCTGAAAGTGGAAGTGTTTTTGAGGGAACCAAAAGTATTTGAAAGACTTATAACCAAGTCTATTGAATGTCCCCAAATATTTGAAAGAATTCTTAACAAGAAGAGTTCCATTCTATTGAATTTCCTGAGGTTCCTTTGTGTCAGTCCATGCTCCCTTCAACACCAGGCCCAGCCTCCGGTGCGTTTTTCCCCCATTGAAATATCACAGGTAATTTTGAATATCCACGCTAAAGGAGTCTGATGAATCTCCGGAGCCATCCATGCTCAGTAGAATTGAGCACCATCTGGGTGTGCTTCATCTTATTGTTATGACTCTCGATCTAAAAAAAATAGCTTAACAATAGCATAGCATATTTTTAGTGGTGTTGATGACAATCATTATAATAACAATAATAATTTGTATTTATATAGCTCCTTTCACAATACCCAAGGCGCTTTACATGAGAATTAGCAGGGGTTTGGGGTGGGGTAAAAGGAACAGATTAAGGGAGAGAGGGAAAGAAACACTAAACTAAAGGCTGAGCGACAGACTGAGCTAAGACTGATGGGGAAAGGCCATGGCGAAGAGGTGGGTTTGGAGGAATGATTTAAAGATGTCTAGGGTTGGGGCATTGTGGATATTGGGAGGGAGGGAGTTCCAGAGGGTTGGTGCAACCACACTGAAGGCTCTGTCCCAGATGCTTTTAAGTCTGGTGCGAGGGATGGACAACAGGCCCATGTCCGAGGACCGCAGATTTCGGGATGGAGTGTGTTGGTGGAGAAGGTCGGAGATGTAGTTTGGGGTGAGTGCTTCACCAATGGAGTTGGCATGGGGTCCAGAAAACATGTGGAAGCCTTGGCCTTTGATATCAGACCCGAAACTTGTCATCATATATGATGATGACGATGAAACTTTTATGAGAACCAAAGACTTATAACCAAGTCCACTTGCGTTCAATTGATTTCTTTGAGATAACTATGAACTGGATGACAGAGAATATTCACAGACTTTCTTTTGGAAGGAACATTACTAAATCTTTAAGCTGTAATTGAAAGCGTAATGGTGGCCAAGTGGCTTTTTAATGCAAAAAAATTAAACAAACAACATTTTGACGACTAATGTTCACCCTCTGTTTGTCATATGTATGTGACTGTTGCGGAGATTTGATTATTTAGTGAGTCGACCAAAGATGTAGTTTCCTGGAGTCAGAGATGAGTTAAGTTGAAAAGCTTTATTGGAAGCAACTCAGATCTGAGGAGAACTGAGATAATGCCGAATATAAACAAGTATGTTAACAGTTGGGCATCCTCTGTCAGTCTGCCTGTGAGTCCCAGAGTTAGGATACGTTAAGGTGCTTCCTCTGCTGATACATGGAGCTGACTTTGGGGAGGACTGCGCAGTAGCGTCAGTCATCTGCCCCAATCCTGTCAGGCTCAGCGAAAACATGAAGAGACGAATTTCTGTAGACAACAGTGCTATACCTAGGCCGCTGTGACAACAACAGTTTCGGCAGGCGCCGTCCTGAATTGTTTAGGCTTGTGCTAATGCAATGGGAGCTGATAACTTTAGAGAAGGCCGAATAACGTTTTTCCCTTACAGTGACAGTGAATATATAATCCATTTCCTCCTTCCAAGGCACGGAGACAGCTGTCCAAGGATGAGTTTGGTTGGGTTGTGCCTGCAATGTACCATGACGTGGCGATGGCAAACTGCTCTTCCGTTCATTAAGGAGGCCGTGGAGGTTTGTAGCCTGAGGATGAAAGCCCTCATGCCCACCTCAGACTCTGGGGGTGAGGAAACAATGTATGCTGAAAGCTAGAGCTGTCCAAAATGATTATTTTTCAAACGACTAATCTAGTGATAATTGTTTCGATTAGTCCTCTAATCTAACGACTAATCTTACGATTATTTTTCACAGTTACTGATTATTTCACATTACTTCATCAATGTAACTTTTCACAATATTGATATCAAAACACTTGTTGTTAAAATATCAACATTTATTTGTATTGCCCAAATTCACAAATCACGGTTTGCCTCGGACGGCTTTACAATCTGTACAGAGATGACACCCTCTGTCCTTCGACCCTCAATTCCAGTGAGGAAAAACTCCCCCCCCCCCAAAATAAACCTTTTAACAGGGAAAAAATGTGGAAGAAACCTCAGGAAGGGCCACAGAGGAGGGATCCCTCTCCCAGGATGGACAGACATGCAATAGATGTCGCATGTACAGAGCAGATCACAAAATCACAATGTATACAATTATAATAGATGGTTAACAGTAATGAAGGAGGTATTACAGCAACAACAATGAAATTCATAATGGAAATGTGACAAGTAGTAATGACAGTAGCAGTGGTCATCAGCAAGGATAGCCTGTAGCGATACACCACAACAGTAGTAGTATGTAACAGAGATATGACTAATATTAGCAACAGTAGTGGTGGGTGTCGGGCAGGGCCATGGCAGTAGGCACATCCACAATCCACGACCAGGGCGTGGCCAGGATCCATGAGAGCCTGCAGGACTAGAAAGCACAAGGACTCCGGGAAAGAAGTGAAGTCAGTGACATGCAGGGATGGGGCATGTATACAGGCATAATGTATACAGATGTTCCCCTGTTGTCTGGGCCTATAGCAGCATAACTAAGAGCTGGTCCAAGACAGGCCTGGGCCAGCCCTAACTATAAGCTATATCAAAAAGGAAGGTCTTAAGTCTACTCTTAAAGGTAGAGAGGGTGGGTGGGTTAACCCACAGGAAGATGATTCCACAGAAGATGAGCTTGATAACTGAAGGCTCTGGCTCCCATTCTGCTTTTGGAGACTTTAGGAACTACAAGTAACCCTGCTTTCTGGGAACATAGTGCTCTAGTTGGGTAATAGGGTAGTATGAGCTCCTGGAGATATGATGGTGCCTGACCATTAACAGCTTTGTAAGTGAGGAGAAGGGTTTTAAACTCTATTCTTGATTTTACAGGGAGCCAGTGCAGAGAGGCCAATGCAGAAGTAATATGATCTCTTTTCTTAGTTCCTGTCAGTACATGTCCTGTGCAGACCAGCTGTGCCAGGTCGTGGAGCACGTCTTCAAGATTAGCCTGAAGCTGTGTGGTACCAGTGCTAAAGGTGGCGCACCCGAAGGACCTCAATAGCTACAGGCCAGTGGCGCTGACATCACACCTGATGAAGACACTGGAGCGGCTGGTACTCATCCATCTCCATCCCCTGGTGGAACCATTGAGCTGGAGCTCACAGGAGTCGATCGTCACCTCACATCCTGGATTACAGACTCAGATCTCACCAACCGTCCACAGTATGTGAGGTCAAAGGACTGTGTCTCAGACATGGTGGTCTCCAGCACAGGGGCTCCACAGAGAACAGTTTTGGCTCCTTTCCTGTTTACTTTGTGTACTGGTGCCAGCGGAACCACCTTCAAATCACGCGGGAAAAACCAAGGAGCTGGTCATGGATTTCCACAGGCGCAGACACTCCCTCCCGACACCGGTGAACATCCAGGGATTGAACATTGAGAGAGTGGACTCTTATAAGTACCTGGGTGTTCACCCAAACAATAATCTGGACTGGACTGTAAACACTGATGCTCTCTACAAAAAAGGCCAGAGCAGACTCTATATGCTTATAAGACTGAGGTCCTGAGCTGCCACCTTGACTCAGTGCATGTGGTGGGAGAGAGGAGGATCATCAATGATGGAGAACGACTCCCACCCCATGCAGGACACTGTTACTGCACTGAGTCAGACTGTTCAACCAGCACTGCTCTCAGTAGACCACTCATACACTCAGACTCAATAATAATAAAAACTGTTATGTCCAATAGATACCCAATTTAGCATGCAGATTAAAATTATTCATTGTGTACTGTTGCCATTGTCTTGCCGTTGTTTTTTTGTCACTTTATGTTGCTCTATGTCACTGTTGTTTTTTTTATTCCTGTTCATATTGTATATACTGTGATATTTATCTATTACTATTCTATCCCCTTGCTGCTGCAATAAGTGGAATTTCCCCACAGTGGGACGAATAAAGGATATTCTATTCTATTCACCCACTCTGACCCTGACACCAGACAACCATAACCACCCCCTGTTCTACTCACCCCTTCCCACTCACCCCCCACCATCAATGAGGACCTGTGAAGGGGATGTGTACCAGCTCTTCAGAAGACAGAAGACCAGGAAGGCCCCAGGTCCAGACGGCATCTTACCCTCCTGTCTATAAGTCTGTGCTGACCAGCTGTCCCCCATCTTCATACGGATCACTGGAAATGTGTGAAGTCCCCTCCTGCTTCAGACACTCAACAATAATCCTGGTCCCAAGGAAACCCACCATCTCAGGACTGAATCACCCTGACATCTGTTGTCATGAAAACATTTGAGAGACTGGTGTTGACTCACCTGAGGGGCATCACCGGACCCCTGTTGGGCCCCCCGCAGTTTGCAAACTACAAACAGGTCAGTGGAGCATGCAGTCAACACGGAACTGCACTACATCCTCTAACACCTTGACTCCCCAGGGACCTATGTAAGGATCCTGTTGGTGTACTTCAGTTCAGCGTTCAACAACATCATTCCAAAAGTCCGCCACACCAAACTGACCCAGCTCACAGTTCCAGCCTCCACCTGTGAGTGGATCACAAACTTCCTGACAGACAGGAGGCAGCAGGTGAGGCTAGGCCAAATCACATCCCGCACCTGGACAATAAGCACTGGAAGCCCCCAAAGATGTGTGCATTTGGAAGCCCCCAAAGATGTGACCTCCAACTTCTAGAACCTGGTTTGGACATGTGATATAAGTGCTTCCTGACAGGTTCAGCTCATTTGGCGTGATGGAATTTTACATTCTTTGTAGTAACATCTAGAAAATATTCCACTCTTATGTAGTTTGATGTTGTACTTTCTGTAGTTAGTCTGTAGCCTGAACTGTGTACTGCTGGAATGGCCAAATGGATGGTCTGGTCAACTCTGCTGTTACGACCCCACTGTTTATAATCCCCTAAGTAGAGAGGAGGTTATACCTAGATATAAAATCCTGAAAGGGGTTAACAATCTCTTTTGTATTCCACCAGATTGTTTTCTAATCCGTTAAGGAAGTTCTGTGTTTCTTCATCAAAGGGCCAGGGGCATGTCAAACAGTATAAGAACGGGGTGAAACATTTGGTCAGGGGGCACAACTCTGAACTGCTTATGTGGTTCTGTGTGATGTTCCCTCTCAATAGAGAATAAACACTTGGTGCATGCTACCTTTCCAGTCTTGTTTTTTGACTCTACAGGCAGATGTGGAAATTTCCTCCTTCTTGGAGTTACCCCTCATGGGCAAATGAAAAGACTGAGAGGGTTCAAACCACCACAGGACTGGCCCACATAGACTGCAAAATCACTGACAAAACCTTCAGCCTGAGATCCCTGAGATGTTTAGTTAAACCCTGTAAATATTTAAATGCAAGATTAACCAGCACTGCTCTTAGTAGACTACTCATACACTCGGACTCAATAATATACTGTTATGTGCAATAGATACTCAAACATGCAGATTTTTCTATTTATCCATTATGCACCATTGCCATTGTCTTGCTGTTGTTTATGTTTGTCACTGTATGTCCCTGTATGTCATTTTTTTTCTTTTTTTCTGTTTATATTGTATATAATGTTATATTTATTTATTACTCTCCTATCCTCCTGCTGCAGCAATAACCGGAATTTCCCCACTTACTGGACTTATGAACTGCGGAAAAATAAATTCCACTATTTTTCAAGTTGAGCAGTTTTATTGAACACATCAAATTCAAGGAACTCTGTATGGTAACTGAACATTTTATTGCTGCATAAGTTTTGAACAGTTTGTAATTCCTCCTGCCTTCTCCTTTCTTCTCGTCATTCTTGAAATTTCCTTCTCTTCAAAGGCATCTTCAAGGTTTGTGCTGCTCCACTTGATCCTTCTTAACTTTCCCTCTCACTCTTCTCCAGATGCTCCTCTTTCATCTTTCTCTTTTGCACTTTTACTTTACTCCTCGTCACCACATGCTCATCTTTAATCTTTGTTTCTCTCTTCTTTCCTCTTTCACTCTTACCCTCCATGTTCTCCAAAGTCTTCTCTTTAATCTTTGTTTCTCTCTTCTTTCCTCTTTCACTCTGACCCTCCATGTTCTCCAAAGTCTTCTCTTGAATCTTTGTTACTCTCGTCTTTCCTCTTTCACTCTTACCCTCCATGTTCTCCAAAGTCTTCTCTTTAATCTTTGTTTCTCTCTTCTTTCCTCTTTCACTCTGACCCTCCATGTTCTCCAAAGTCTTCTCTTGAATCTTTGTTACTCTCTTCTTTCTTCTTTCACTCTTACCCTCCATGTTCTCCAAAGTCTTCTCTTGAATGTTTGTTTCTCTCTTCTTTCCTCTTTCACTCTTACCCTCCATGTTTTCCAAAGTCTTCTCTTGAATATTTCTTTCTCTCTTCTTTCCCCTTTCACTCTTACCCTCCATGTTCTCCAAAGTCTTCTCTTGAATCTTTCTTTCTTTCTTCTTTCCCTTTTCAGTCTTACCCTCCATGTTCTCCAAAGTCTCTTCCTGAATAGTTTTCTTTGTCTTTTGTCCTGCTCCACCATCACTGTGGATCTTTTCCTCTGCCTTTTGTCCTTCTTCACCATCACTGTCCATCTTCTCCAAAGTCTCTTCCTGTGTGTCTTTTTCTGTCTTTTGTCCTTCTTTTAGCTTATCTTCTGTCTTATTTCTTTCGTGCAATGTTGTGCCTCCCACTGAGACTTCATTCTCTAGTAGCCACTCCTGGGACACTGTTTCCCCCATGGATCATTTATGTTAAGTAAATAACAGATTGGTTACTATTGAAAACTGTACCAGTAGTTATCCTTTGCATTATACTATGTATGTACCTGAGGGAATCATCTGTCCAACTGTGGATCCAGCCTGGTGTTTAATGTTGTCACCTTAAAAGTGTATATTAAATACATAAATGTAATATAACATGGAACTTTTCTTGTCCAGGCTCTATTACTTCACTTTGTCATAGTTTCCCATAATTACCAGATATTTGCATGATGTCTTCAAACCAAGATGACTGGTGGAAAATCGTCTTATTCACCATATTGATTTTTCTTGCGTGAGTTAACAAAATTTTTGCTGTTCCTGGGCTTACAAAAGCTTGATGCATCTAAAAAAAGGAAAAGAAATAAGGTGTGAAAATATATTCTAGATCATGTAGTACGTCTAGCTCTGATGTTCAGGTGTGTTTTAGTGCAGCGTTCTTACACCAGGACGGACTTTGACTGCCACCTTGTCATTCTGTGGGAAAAGGTCAAAGCATGTTGTAAACACTTTAGAAAGCCACTAATTATTAACAAAAAGTCAGCACATCTACTTCACAGTCAAAAGTTATCATTTTTATTTGTCTTATAAAAAACAGATATTATCACCTACACACAATGGCAAAGATCCAACATCTATGTAAGAGTCCCTTTATTGTAAAGAATGGACCTGGGGCCTCATGTACAAAGGTTGCGTACGCACAAAAATGTGGCGTACGTCCTTTTCCACGCTCACGTTCAGATGTGTGAAACGTGAAATGACCGTGGAAATGTGCGGTGCCCACGCCAACTTCATGGCTGGCGTACGCCCGTTTCTCCAGCTATTGTTCCTTTGGCGACACTTAGTGGTGATGCTGGGAAACTGTTAATAATGTGAAAACAAGTAGTCATCAGAGTGATGTGCACATCAGAGACACATTTATGAACAATCTGACGTGAGCCAGTATTTAGTGAACGCGAGGATTTACTTGCAAACAATGATAATTGGCTCATAAGCCGATTTCGGTCAGGAGTGAGCCAGTCAACCCTGAGCCGAGCCATGCCAGCTTGAACAGGCCAACATTAAAGCGCAATTTTCAGCGAGAGCCGGTTTCCCTCATGTAATCGGAGCTATTGACTTCACACACATTGCTATAAAAGCGCCGTCACAGAATGTGTTTATGTTAATAGGAAACCTTTTCATTCCATCAATGTTCAAATCATATGTGATGCGCAAATTGAACAGGCTGGAGGCTGGAACAGTGCGCGATGGGTGGCTTCTGGGTGAGTAAATAGTTTATTATTTGAATTGTCCCGCGCCATGCACATTTGGGCATGTGCGCATTGAAATATCATGTTTTTGGTTTACTTTGCTTTTTTCTGCTGGTGAAATTAGAGCTACAGAGCTTTCTAACAAGCCCCTGATTGTCTCTCTGTGTTCAGTATTCATGTCAGTAAAAGCGGGCGTAAAGTTGCAAATGTCAGCCGCGGCGCACTTCTGCATTCTTTGTTATTTATTAATTAAACATGAGTCAAAGTGTTTAATGTCCTGCCATCTTTACGCACGAGCGATGTGTATTGTGAGTGTATGTGTGTGTGTGTGTGTGTGTGTGCGTGCGTGCGTGCGTGCGTGCGTGCGTGCGTTTGTGTGTGTGCGCTGCTCTGATCCCACAGACTCACACACACTCCCACTCACGTCTTTTTTGTCATATTCATACCTGTTGACAGGGTGTCAAACAAAATCTCCCTGCGCGTTTTCATTCACATTTTTCATTCACTCTTGAATCTCTTGCTCAGATTGTGTGAAATTCCTTTACTTTTCTTTGTTCAGTGCGTTATTTGATCAAAGAGGTGAATCTCAGGTTCTATTTAAATTGATTTGCATATTTAAATGAGGGGGTGGACAGGGAGGAGTTTGGCACCTCTGCATGTGCGCTCAATTCCTAGTTGATTTGGGATGTACAAAGGAAATGTACAAAGGAAACGTGCTTGGATCCATGCGTACGCACACTTTGATACAATTTATTTGTGCGTACGACAGTTTCTGGGTTTTGGCGTACGCCAAGATTTAGTAGGAAATCCACGCAAGTCTTTGTACATGAGGCCCCTGATGTCTAAACAAGTCTGTTTACTGTAAAATACTTTTTCTGACTAGACATGAGTAACAGCTTTTCTCGTTTGTGTTATATGTGGTTTATGGTGGTATATGTTGACATTATACTTACTACAGGTGTGTTGAGAGTGACAGGACTCAGTGAAACCAGGGCTGAATTCAGTTTTAGGTCTGGAGATTGGCTCATCAATGCTCGTGTATCCTGTTAATTTAGCAATATGAATTGAAGAACAAATTAAATAGACAAGTGTGGGTTTTAAAAGCCAAGTTTGAAGTTTTTATTTTGTTGCTTGACTGTTTGATGTACCACTTCGCATACCTCACTCTGCAACAACCCTTCTTCACCACTTTCCCCCACATTTCCTTTTGACAGGGCTTCCTCTTCTGATTCTTTTTCTATTACTCTCAGTTCACAGACCCTTGAACCAACCCGCGCAACTTTAGACAAGCTCCTCAGCTGGTTTCATGAAAGACAAAGATAATTTGTTAATTTGGACTTAAAGTTTTAGTATTTTCAAAAGCCTTCCCAGACCAGTTACTCTTTTGACCCCATTTGGCAGCTGAAGCAGATGGAGGTCTGAAATTTGAACGATGTACCAGGGGACAAGGCCAGAGGCCCCATGTAGCATCCAGTATATTCTTAGGCTGAAGGGGCATTGATGCTTAAGTTGGGTGTTTCTTCATTTCTATCATGAGAATATGGTCTTCAGTTGTCTTTGGGCCTCTCAGGTTATATTGTTTTCATTTCCTGTTTCGTGAGACAGACTATGTCATAGGTACTTTACTAACACCTCAGCTTCACAATAAAAATTGATAGTTGATAAACCTCTATTTGATTGAACAGAACTGGTGGTATATGTTGACATTATATCAGAATCAGAAAACCTTTGATGTCCCACAGCGATAGAATATTACAGAAAGCAGAAACATATTACAAAATAAAAAAAATAGCAAAAATAAGCATTACAATTAAAAAGGGAAGACATATACATATATATACATATTCACATGATATAGTGCAGTTGTTTTGTTTGTTTGTTTGTTTTTTAAACGTAGATTTTAAGTACAGATAATAAATATGGAATAAATAAATTTAGGAAGAATAAAGTATATTATGCTCATTTGAGAATGATGTATTTTAATTGGTGTGTGGAAACACTGCAGCTACTCTTACCTGCTGGTCTGACGGCACAAGGGTCTTGTTGCTGTACAGCTGGTTAAGCCTTTTCCTCACAGGCTTCTCTTGGCCCAATGGTTCCTGCTCCTCCTCTTCAAACCCTTGACTGTGTTTATTGTGTGCAGGTTCATTGTCCTCCCTTTCATCCTCAGAAGAAGCAATGGTCATGGTGTTGCCTTTCTTGTGGTTCTCTCTGCGTTTCCTTGTCTTTGCAGCATATGTAGAAATTGCCATCATTGACAATCCTCTACTCTGGAGTGTGACCTCTGCTGGGTCCTCCGCTGTGCAAAGAAAATGATAAAATGAATACAGTTGATGGATACTACAAGAAAAAATAGGTTTGGTATTGATTTAGATTGTTTAAAAAACCTTGATAAAATCTTTTGGCTGTGTTTGCATCATGGCACATAAAGGTTGCCACTTTCTGGTAGGTTTTATGGTCCAATTGCCGCTTGGCCTGGAGGAATGAATGTAAAAAAGAAATACACACAAGTGCAAAATTCATTAACTTTTCACCACACTTGATTGTTTTTAAGATACATAAAAACATGATAAGTTATCTCACATAAGTGGCAACAGAGGAGCGCAGCATGTTGAAAGTTGGGACTGTCCCCAAGCCCATCCCCTGCCAGGCCTCCTTAAAATATTCAGACAGCTTCAGCAGGACGCCTCCACTGGTTGTGTGAAAGAAGGTAGAAGCCTCTTTGCCTCCTTCAATTTTGTTTCGAAGCAGGTTGTAACGCCGCAACCAGGAATACTCGCTTGGTTTGAGGGGTACAGCTGCTTCACCAAAGTACCTTTGAGTCTTGTGATGTCCAACCTAATAATTCAGGAAAGTTGACTTTTCACTCTGAACAACTGATATAACAATGTGTCCTTTCTGTTTTTGTAATAATGTTTGCACTTACACGGATGATGCGAGCACCCTGCTTAGTCTTTTCTGCTGCCTTGACCTCCTTTGTGGTCATGTTGATCACAACACCCTTTCGGTGGCCTGTTGTTGCAATAATATATCCACCCAGCAGTCCAAAAAACTCTTTCAGACATGCTCGGTCCTCTGGATGCTTTTCAAGCTTAACTGTAAAAGCAGAGGAAATACATTTTATGCATTTACTCGCAAAGATGTTCTTTACCACAGTACCACACAAAAGCAGCAGAGAAAACCCAGTTTGTAGATGCTAATCCTTGTAATGTAAAATCTGCAGAACTGTATATTCACCCAAAGTTTGAGTGTGGAGAAGCCTCATAACATTAAATAAACCTTATTTTTACAAATCTGAAACTTATGCTGAGCAATGATCCATACCCAGTACTGCAGTGATCTTCTTCGGAGCCTCATCTATAAAGCATGCATGTTTCTGTGCCTTGACCAGTCTCTCTGAAATTTTTAATAGCATTTATTATATGCATGTTCCCTGCTTTTAACGATGGGATGTTAATGTTTGGACGTGGGGTTATGAATGTTAAACATACCAGATTTACTTCGCCTCACACTGAGCTGGTGCCCGACTACATCCCGGCCAATATCTCTGATCCGGGCCCTCAGCTCTACCAAGATGGCGTTGATATTTTTTGTTCCCAGTCTGACAGATGGTGGTGCCATGTTTGAAATGTATTTCATAAAGGCCACAGCATCCATCAGATAGCATCTCTGGGTTGTTGGTTTGAAGCCTTTTTCTTGAAGGACTGCAACAAAACTTGAAAGACAAAAATACAAATGTCCTCTACCCTTCGATGCACGGATGCTTCTTACAGTGTAGTACCTACCCACGGATTCTATCATGGTTACTCAGGAAAAGAAGGTCAACATTTGGGATTGCTGAGTCTGCCATGTACTCTAGAAAATCAACAACATGTTTGGCTCGCTGCTTGGCATTTTCAGAAGTTTTCCTACCAGGGTTGGCACCTTCTGTGTGGCCCCTAAATTCCTCGACCAATCTTACTGAAGAAGAAAGAATATAAAGCAAATACAGTATTTTTGCATGGATCTGCACATTAACACAACATCCCCTATCGTTCAAGTTCAATACTAGTACAGTGACTATCATATGAGGGTATCTTCACCATAGCGAGGGGCTTTGCCGGGGGAAAATGGTGCACGTCTGCAATGTTTTGATGCCTGAAAAAACCACATGAAGCAGATTGTTTTAATCAAGAGTTACTGAAAAAATTGGTCATATTTAAGAAGTACACCAGAGGAATAACTTAACACTCACAGTTGCACACATTGTTGAAGAATGTAGCTGCTTGAGCTCATCGTTCCTCATCTGGAGCAGGTTCCTTGCCACCATAAGTTCAGCAGAGAGAAGCTGGCAGTTCCTGCACCCAGGATCAGGAGCCCTCAGGACAGAACGCCCTCGTCTTTGCTTGGCCTGTTGGTCAACTGTTCCTGTGTAGCAGGAAGCCTGGCTGGTTGAGGGAAAAGGATCCAGCATAGCTGGTGCTTCTGGGTCACAAGAAGCCTGGCTGGTTGAGGGAGAAGGATCCTGCATCGCTGGTATTTCTGGGTCACAAGAAGCCAGGCTGGGAGAACAACACATGGGGACCGAAAGAGGAGGCACAATGGCAGAAGCTGCAGCATGAGGAGCAGCTTGTGGTCTGGCCTCTATCACCTTCCTGACACCCTCTCCGTTTGCTGCATCATCCACCTCGTCAAGATGTGAGACCATTAGTGGTGTGGGGTTTGAAGTACGTAGGAGGGCCAGTTCTCTCGCAATGTATCTGTCCTTAGCTTTCTGGATGTACAGTTTAACCATTGGGTTCTACAAAAGAAAGCAGAACATACATTTAGTAAATAATTTCATTCTGTATGAAAAAGTTGCATTATGAATATATAATATATTACCTTTAGCATCATGCATGTATTTAACCAGCAATATTCTTTCTGTTGGATTTGTAGCACTAAATACATACAGTATTTCTGAATCTATATCAACCACACAAGGATCAAATGAAGACCACAGACCCACCACACAGCAAGGAAGAACAAGCAGCATTACAAGGACCAAAGTTGCTGGGCTTAAGATCTTGACCTGACTCACAACACATAAATCACAGAGAGGGACTACCTTCAGGCTGTGGATCCTTTGCAGATGCTTGTCGAGTCGCTTAATATATTTAGACTGGCAGAAACGCACTGGGCAGTCCAGATTTGCGCGAAAACTGGAGAAGCAAGAAGAAACTTTGATTTAGTAGTAGAAAAAATGTTTGAAGAAAGAAAATATGCAGACATTTCTGTGGAACCACTAACCACCAAAGTGGAACCACTAACACTTAAAAATGTTTAAAAAAAATCCCCCCCAAAAAAAGGATTGGGGAGGCATGCGGTAGTATCCCGAGACTGAGTGAGACTTGTGCAAATCAAACCTGGCGGCTACTTGGGAAGAGTACAATAGAGGGAGACTGAAGGATTACATCGATGAGTACTTTCAGCGAGTAGTCATGGAGAAATCTAAAAAAAAAGCGGCTACCCCCTCCTCCAAACACAGCCAGAGAATTCCCCCAAATTTATGGAGATCCTTACCTCCATAAATACTAAACTGGACAGCTTTGATGCTTGACTTTCCTTGGTAGAAGTACACAAAGAATTTCAATCCCTGCGCGAATCTCTGGAGTGTAGCCAGCAACAGGTGTCCCTACTTGCGGCCAAAAATAAATCGCTGATCCTGAAAGGATCAATGAAAACCCTCACTGAGGAAATGAGGCATCTTAAAGAAGAAAACAGACATATTAAGGACACAGTTATAGATCTACAGGCACGCAGCATGAGGGACAATGTGGTTTTCTCCAGGATCCCAGAAAAAACAAGAGGATGCAAAAGCGACAGTACGGAACTTTATTGAGAAACAACTGAAACCCCCGGCGGACACAGTCAAAAACATCCAGAGCCAACGAGCACACCACCTAGGAGGGAAACGGCAGGAAGGTCAGCGCCCGTGTCCGATTGTTGTCAAATTCGAACACTTTAAACAACAGGGGCTGGTTAAGAGTGGAGGCAGGGAGCTACGAGGAACAGACTTCAGCGTGAATGACCAGTTCCCAAAGTAGATTGTGGAGCGATGCAGGAGGCTGTTCCTGGTGAGAAGGAAGTTTATCGATGGTGGAGCCTGGGCAGTGATCGCAGCGGACAAGCGCTACGTCAACGGTGAGTTATACCGGGACAAAGAGGTAACCCCCCTGGCTGTATTAAATTTTATAAAAGCAGATGCATCTCCCCTCAATAAATCAAAACGATTAACCTGTAATTAAACCCTCACAAAAATTAGTTTCCCCATCTTGTTCCCTTATCGGTCACTAATCTCACTTAATAATACTATCATTGCACGTCTCTGTAATGTACACTGTGATATCTGATCATTGTTTAACCTGAAATGGTGAGAGCTGGATGGTGTGTCACAAGTCACAAATGGCCTTTTGGTATGATGGGGGTAGGATGTGCATTCTTTGACCTCGTAAAATAAGAGGAGTTTTAGATAGCCCTCTGATTGGAGGAACAGGATTTGGGTTTTGCGTGCTGAATGAATTGGAAAAGTTCTGAGATTGTTTGAGGAAGGGAGTTTGGAGGTATATATATTGGATATATGCAGAGAAGAGTCAGACTCCTCTCGGCTTAGGTGGCGAGTAGACATTCGGTCAAGCTCCCAGAGAGGGTCTCCAGATATATCTGTTTTTTGTTACAATAAAGGTGTTAAGCTAAGGGAACGTCTCCTGATCATCTCTCCTCATCAACAAACTCGGGGAAGTCGGCGTACTTCACCACGGTAAGAACACCCTGCTGATTTTGGTTTGGTTGGTCTCTGTCACTTAGTCCCCCTATGTGTTTTTCATGTTTATGTTTTTCATGTTTATGTTTAAATGTTTTCCTATGTTCATGTATTTTTGGAAATCTCTGTGTCATTGTTTACAATATATATCCTGTAATTAATGACCATATCAATACGAGGCCCCTGTATACAATAGCACGAACAAATGCACTCTTCTCTCTTACACACACACACACACAAACGAACACACACATCCCAAACGCGTAAACACATGTACACACATACATCCACATATAGGCCGTAGCTATGCTTACACAGACTCAGAATCAGATAGAAAGGTCCTCACATACCCCATGCCAGAACCTATTGACAGGTGGGCAGTTCCACATAGTGTGCATGTAGCTGTCAGGAATATTTTCAGTGCAGTGTTCACAGATGTCAGAATCTCTCAGACCCATTTTGAACATTCTTTGTCCTGTGTAATGAACTCTGTGTAGAATTTTGTATTGTACAAGTTGAAGATTTGGATTTTTAGTAATTTTAAATGTTTACACATACATTCGTCCAAAAGTCTTGGTCTGGTCTGATGGATAAATCCATCTCACATTTCAAAAATGGTAGTGATAGAGATATATCTATGCTGGATAGTATGTGAATACCTTTTGATATTATTTTCTGATCCGATAAGCTTAAAAATGTTTTAGTTATTGGAGAAAGTTCTAGGCTGGTTTTATTATTCCTAACCTCTTATTAATTATAGATTTTATCTGCTGGTACACCAAAAAATTATTTGTACTGATTCCAAATTTGTCTTTTATGTCTTGAAATGGGATATACATGCAGTCTCGCAAAATATGTTCAAATTTAGTGATTCCTTTAAATTTCCAAGTGGAGAATTGTATCACTTTTTTGTTCTGCAGGATGTCAGGATTGTTCCATATGGGTGTGAGTTTGCATGGGATGAGCGACGACCTTGTTATTTTTAGGAATTCCCACCAGGCTGTCAGAGCAGTGCTTATACTGATGCCTTTAAAGCAGGGGTTCTCAAAGTGTTGACACCTGAAGGCCAATTTAGGAACCCAACCTTGGACTGAGGGCCGCCAAAAAGGAAAAAAAAGGAAAAAAAAACTGAAAGAAATCCCATTTGTAATAATTTTAATGACCAGATTGCAGTTCTACAGTTTAGCGTTAAGTAATATAAGGGTTAATATAATGTAACTTAACTGTTACCATATATTTACTGGGTAAATAGCTAGTAATTGGCGGCTGTAGCTACCTGCTTATTACCAGCTTATAACACAATAATACACAAAAATTCACAATATAGAAACCAGCTAACTACCCAGTATTTTTGTTTATACTTATTGGTCTGTATCCAGTAATGTCCAATAAACATTTAACAAGCTTAGTAGCTCCTGGATTTAAACTATCAACTGTAATTCATTGCGGGCCACCAGCAATGTTTCTACGGGCCACCATTGGCCCCCGGGCCGCACTTTGAGAACCAATGCTTTAAAGCGATCATGTTTTTTGATTATGCCGCTAATGAATGGTAAATCAGATATGGTAATGTCTTTACAAGCCATCTGTTCTATATCCATCCATGAGTTGCTCTCATGGTTGGAGTTAATCCTTTTTAAAATATACTGTATGCTGTTAGCGAGAAAATAATGATACAGATTTGGTAGTGCGAGACCTCCCAAACCTTTCCTCTTTTTTCCTCGAGTTTTAAGACTAATTCAAGGTGGTTTATTTTTCATAGAAACTTGGAGATGCTTGAGTCTAGTGATTTAAACCACACAGAGGGAGGTTTGGTAGGTATCATTGAGAATAAGTAATTAATTCTTGGTAAAACCATCATCTTTTTTGTGGCAATTATCCGCATTAGTGATAAAGGCAGGTTTCTCCAGCAACTAAGGTCCTCTATGATTTTAAGAAGTGGGGTGAAATTCAGCTTTGATAATTCCAACAGCCTGGAGGAAATATTGAGCCCAATATATTTAATGTTTCCTGATTGAAGCGGAATTAATGGTATAGGTTGGAATCTATAGTTGACTGATAAAATTAAAGATTTGGACCAGTTAATTGAGTAGTCCGAGACAGAAGAGTATTCGTTGAAGAGTGACTATCTTAGAAAGTGAGGCTTGTGAGTTCTGAAGGAAAAGTAATACATCATCAGCATAGAGACTTATCTTGTGTTTTATATTTTTCATCTGGATTCCTTCTATATCTCTAATTTGTCGGATATATGCTGCTAATGGTTCTATGAAAATTGCAAAGAGTGAGGGGGGGAGTCGGCACCCTTGACTGCCCCTGTGAAGATTAAATCTTAATGAGATTTGCTCACAAATGCCTTTTCTGCATGTAAAGATACAATAGTGGTTTCCACATTGTTAAGAACAGAATAGTCAATCAAGTCGATAAGCCTCCGAGTGTTGTTGGCCGAGTGTTGACCTTTAATGAATCCTGTTTTGTCAGGATGTTTTATATAAGGAGTAACTTATTCTAATCTCTTTGCTAGGGTTTTACAGATAATTGTGAGATCTACATTTATAAGAGATATGGGACGATAGCTAGATGGCAGTGTTGGGTCTTCACCCGGTTTAAGGAGCAGGTTAATATTTGCTGAGTTTAGGTGTAGAGATAATAAGTCACTTTCTGTTATTTGCCTTACCATTCTATAGAATAATGGGCCCCATACGGTCCAGAATTATTTGTAAAACTCAGCTTGAAAACCATCTGGACCTGGGGCTTTATTATTTGGCATATGTTGAAGGGCCTCATGGAGTTCAGACACTGAGATTGGTAAGTCCAGGGCCACTACCTGTTCCTTTATTAAGCTTTGGTGTCACAATTTTTTCCAAAAATGATTCAATGCTTGAGTCTGATGGCTCCGTCTCTGATGAATATAAGTTCTGAAAAAGGTCTCTAAAAGTTTTGTTTATTTCATCAGGATTGTGGGTAATGTTTCCTGCTGATACAGCAATAGCTGGGATTGATGATTTTTCTTTATTGGTTTTAATTGATTAGCCAAAAAGCCTCCTGATATGTGTCAATGTTCATAATTATTCCAGCGGAGTCTTTGTATCTGAATTTGGGTCTGTTTGTCGAGGATTTAATCTACAAACTTTTAACTTTCTCAGATCTCTCTGTATGTGTTCTTGTGTGGAAGCAGTATAGGCCTCTTCTAGATTTTTGATTTCATGTTCCAATTTTGATATGACTATTTGTTTCTTTTTGTGTGATGAGTAGGAGATTATTTTACCTTTCATTACTGTTTTTGCTGTTTCCCAAAGAACACATGATGAGATTTCAGGTGATTAATTTATTTCCAGGAATGTGTCCCATTCACTTATAAAGTAATTAATAAAGTATTGATCTTGAAGCAATGAAGTATTAAATCTCCAGTTTGTAGGTGCAGTTCTCTTGTTGCCCAAGGTGATTGTGACTGGTGCGTGATCGCTAATAGTGATGGGATGAATCAGAGTGTGAGTAATTTCTTTCAGAAGTGAGCTGCTAACCAAGAAAAAGTCTAAACGGGAGTGTGAATGGTGAACTGGTGAGAAGAACGTATATTCCTTTCGTGTTGGGCAGCCCGTGGCCAAGTGGAAAGGGAACTTGACTTGTAACCAGAAGGTCGCTGGTTCAAATCCCCACCCGGCCAAAAAGGGCTGGGGTACCCCTGAGCAAGGTACCCAACTCCCAATGCTCCCCGGGCGCTACTCAGTGTGGCAGCCCACTGCTCCTAATTCTAGGATGGGTCAAAATGCAGAGGAATACTTTCCCTAAGGGGATTAATAAAAAATTTAACTTTAACTTTAACTTTGGGTTAAGAGAGCGCCAAGCATCGCAAAGACCAAAATCACTCATGCACTGTTTAAGAATATCCACTGACTGCCAGCTACGTTGTGTCCCTGCTGTACAGAGCCTGTCCAAACCTGGGTTGCAAACGAGGTTGAAGTCCCCTCCTATTATAAGTGCTGTATTACAGTGTGCATAAAGTGCAGTGAAAAGACCATGAAAGAAGGAGGGATCATCAACATTTGGACCATAAATGCTGGCAATTCATACGTTAGTACCTTGAACTGATATATTAACTATTACAAATCTGCCCTCTGGGTCTATAATCGTGTTGTTTAGAGAGAAAGAGACACACTTATCTAAGACAGATTGCCAGTTCACTTCATCACAATTTCCCCACATATACACAGCAAACTACAACTCAAGACAGAGAGGAGTAGCCATCATGATCAATAGAAAACTACATTTTGTTTTGTTGTTTCACCCCCATGGTGAAACAACACCCCCCCACCAAAAGGAGTGTGAAGCTGTGGTCTGAGGAGACAAGTGAAGCACTCAGGGACTGTTTTCACACCACAGACTGGAATGTGCTCTGTGAGCCACACGGACAGGACATAAACAGTGTCACTGACTGCATCACGGAGTACATAAACTTCTGTGTGGAGACCACCGTGCCTACCAAAATGGTGCAGTGCTTTTCAAACAACAAGCCCTGGGTAACTTCTGAGATGAGAGCTCTGCTGCTGGAGAAGAGGAGAGCTTTTAGATCTGGAGACCGCGAGGAGCTGAGGAGAGTGCAGAGGGACCTGAAGAGGAAGATCAGGGAGTGCAAGGCAACCTATAGGAGGAAGATGGAGAACCACCTGGAACATAACAACGCCAGGGAGGTCTGGAGGGGACTCAAAACCATGTCAGGACAGGGCAAAGTAAGGACGAGGGACCCTGCTCCTGGTGACAGAGACTGGGCCAACAACCTGAATGTCTTTTTCAACAGGTTTGATACCAGTCTCATCCCTTCCCCCTCCAGCCTGTCTACTTCCAGCTCCCCTTTTCTTCCTGTCCCCCTCCCCTCTCTACCACCACCAACACCTCTCAGGCTCACACCCCCCACCCCTCCCACACCTCAACCACCACCTCAAGGACCCTCACCACCACCTCCCCCACCTCTGCTGCCCTCCTCTCCTCCCTTCACGACCACAGTGGATCAGGTGAGAGCGCAGCTGAGAAAGACAAAAGCCAGGAAAGCTACAGGTCCTGATGGCATCAGCCCCAGACTCCTCAGGGACTGTGCAGACCAGCTCAGCAGGTGGTTTGTTAAATCTTCAACCTGAGTCTGAGCTTGGAGAGAGTACCCACCCTGTGGAAGACTTCTTGTGTGGTCCCTGTCCCCAAGACATCATGCCCCAAGGAACCCAACCACTTCAGACCCGTGGCCCTAATATCACATCTCATGAAGACACTGGAGAGGATAATCCTCAAACACCTCCGCCCCCTGGTGAGCCCAAACATGGACCCTCTGCAGTTCGCGTACCAGCCTGGCATAGGGGTGGATGATGCCATCATCTACCTGCTGCAGAGATCCCTGTCTCATCTGGAGGGCACTGGAAACAGCGTGAGGATTACCTTTTTTGACTTCTCTAGTGCCTTTAACACCATACAACCATCGCTGCTCAGGGTGAAGCTGGAGAGAGCAGATGTCAGCGACCGGCTGGCTGCATGGACCACCAACTACCTCACAGACAGACCCCAGTTTGTGAGGCTGCAGGACTGTGTGTCAGACACGTTAGTCTGCAGCACGGGAGACCCCCAAGGCACTGTGCTCTCACCCTTCCTCTTCACCCTATATATATCGGACTTCAGGTATTCCACAGACAGCTGCCATCTCCAAAAGTTCTCTGATGACACTGCCATTGTGGGGTGTGTGTCAGGAGATGGCGACCAGGAATACAGGAGGACTATCATGGACTTTGTCAGCTGGTGTGAGAAGAATCACCTTCTTGTCAACGCCAGCAAGACGAGGGAAATGGTGGTAACCTTCAGTAAAAAGAAGCAAATCACTGCACCGGTGAACATCCAGGGACTGGACATCGAGAGGGTGACAACATACAAGTACCTGGGTGTTCTCCTAAATAATAAACTGGACTGGACTGACAACACTGACTCGCTCTACAAGAAGGGTCAGAGTCGCCTTTATCTTTTGCGTAGCCTGCACTCTTTTGGGGTGAGCAGGACACTGCTGAGGACTTTCTATGACACTGTGGTTGCGTCAGTGGTCCTGTTTGCTGTGGTGTGCTGGGGAGGAGGCTGTTCTGTGCGGGACAAAAACAGACTAGATCGGATAATTAAAAAAACCGGCTCGGTCTGTGGCTGTCCCCTGGACTCCATCGAGGTCATCCAAGAGAGGAGGGTACTGGCCAAACTATCGGCCATCATGGACAACACCTCTCACCCACTGCACAAGACTGTTGGGGCCCTTAAGAAGCTCCTTCAGTCAGAGACTGATGCACCTTAAGTGCAGGACGGAGCGGCTCCGCAGGTCGTTCATTCCTACTGCTGTCCGTCTGTTCAACAGTGTGCAAACCAAATAACTATGTTTGTGTCACTGCTGTATTAGTCTGTTATTGTTTACAGTTTTTGTTCCTCGTTTTAGCTGGTCTGTTAAGTTATTGTTTACAGTTTTTTGTTTTTCGTTTTTAACTGGTCTGTTAAGTTATTGTTTACAGTTTTGTTGTTTTGTTTTTAACTGGTCTGTCAAGTTATTGTTTACAGTTTTGTTTTTTTTGTTTTGACCTGAGGGGTATTCCAGAAAGCAGGTTCAACACACTCTGAGTCTATCCCTGAACTCTGAGTTGACTTACTCTGAGTCGGGAAACTCTGAGTATCCGGTTCCAGAACAGCTGATCTGAGTTAGTTCAATCAACTCTGAGTATGTTAACCTCGAGGTACGCGCGTGCACAACCACTATAAAAAGCCATCATCAATGGAGCCCCGATACCACGAGTCACCATGACAACCGAGAAAAAAAAAAGATCAACATATTTCAGTGCGAAGGAGTTGGAGATCCTTTTGCTGGGCTACGGAGAATATGAGCACATATTTCGCCGCGAATGCAACACAGCTGCAGCAGCGAAGGAGAGAGAGACCGCATGGGAGAAAATTGCTGCCCGAGTCAACGCGTAAGTTTGAATGTACTATTCCATTGACGTAACATTTAACCGTAAGATCGTAGCATAGCCTATAGTTATGAATATAAGTAGGAATGAAATCTGAGTTTTTCATTTAGGTGCAATCCAACAGGAGAAAGGAGGACTTGGAAGCAGCTCAAAATGAAACATAAAAACATCATTCAAAAAGGTAAGGCATATTTTGCTAGGCTATGATTGCACCTCACTTTGATTTCTTTTTTTATTTTTAATTGACTTAGGCTATTAAACGTAACGTAAATATTAATTCAGATTGCAAACATTGAGTTCTGCTCAGCCAACAGAAAGAAGACAGAGGCCCGAAAAACGGGTGGAGGGCCACCTCCACCACCTCTGTCAGAGGCTGAGGAGCTGGCTCTCAGCCAATACAGGGGTCGCCCTGTGGCTGAAGGCATCCCCGGGGGAAGCTCATCTGAGCCTGTCACCCCCCAGGACACAAGGGCCTACATCAGATGCAAGTATACACTTATGTCTTTTTTTTTTTTTTTTTTTTAAATAAAACTTTTATTTATTTATATATATATATATATATATAGATATAGATATAGATATAGATATGTGTGTGTGTGTGTATGAGGAGGAGACGCTGTCTGCTGCCACAGGGAGAGATCCGGAGGGGCCTACTGAAGTGTGTCTTAATATTATGTATAGCTCCTGGCACTGCTCTACCCATTCATATTCATTTACATTCTTGAGTGGAATTTGGAGTTTGACATGTACACTGAAGTGATGAGCATAGATAATGGACAAACTAGCACATTCTTGTCCTTCAACAGAACATGGCTGGGCATCACCATGAGGAGGGTCCATCAACTTCTAGAGCACAGCTTGACACAGTGAGATTTTCAGTCAATACCATGTTAAATCTGTATGTAGAACTGCAGGAATTAAATTAAACGTCCATATGTTTCCCAGTTGCCGGTAAAAGAGTTGTACAGGGTGCACCTAATGAAAACCATTCAAAAAACCGAGAAAGAAATGGTGTACCTGGACCGGCAAATCAGAAAAACAGACTTGGAAATTCTATTACTTGAACGCCAGTTGAGGTGGCGTTCATGTTGTCATGGTGAAACAGGTGAATATGTGAAATATGTTAATAGTTGGAACTATATTACAAATCCTGACTGTTGCTTTTGTACTTTTAGAGAATAAAGAACCAAATCACATGTGAATTTGTCTTTTATTTTTAATCAAAACGTCTAATCTGGGTCAGAAGATTCTCTCACGACGTAATGCATTTCTAATAAATACGGCTTCGATGTCGATTGGATTTCTAATGAATGGGCAATCCATGTCTAACTGCTTTCTTCGTGTGGGAGAAGACAGGTAGAAACTCTGGGTTTCTTATAGTAAACCTGCCAGCGAGCAGGTTATGTTCACAGAGTAAGTTACCGCAGTAACAGACCCAGAGTTTAAGTTACCTCTCTTTCTGGAACGGATAACTCAGAGTTTCCCTCATCTCAGGGTTAACAAACTCAGAGTTCTCACATAACCCGCTTTCTGGAATACCCCTCTGGTCTGTTAAATTATTGTTACAGTTTTTGTTTTTTTGTTTTTAACTGGTCTGTTATGTTTATTGTTTACAGTTCAGTTTCTTGTTTTTAACTGGTCTGTTAAGTTATTGTTTACAGTTTTTGTTTTTAACTGGTCTGTTAAGTTATTGTTTACAGTTTTTGTTTTTAACTGGTCTGTTAAGTTATTGTTTACAGTTTTTGTTTTTTTACTGGTCTGTTAAGTTATTGTTTACAGTTCAGTTTCTTGTTTTTAACTGGTCTGTTAAGTTATTGTTTACAGTTTTTGTTTTTAACTGGTCTGTTAAGTTATTGTTTACAGTTTTTGTTTTTAACTGGTCTGTTAAGTTATTGTTTACAGTTTTTGTTTTTAACTGGTCTGTTAAGTTATTGTTTACAGTTTTTGTTTTTTTACTGGTCTGTTAAGTTATTGTTTACAGTTTTGTTCCTTGTCTTTAGCTGGTCTGTTTAGTTATTGTTTACAGTTGTTGTCCTGTTTGTCTTGTTTGCCTAGATTTATTTTACCTGCCTAGACTTATTTTTACCTGAACCTAATACGCACCTTATTTACATTCACTCTTATCTTATTTCTTTCTATGTACAGTTTTTATAACATTGTGTAATTGTTAATCTGTATACGGAGCTGCTGAAACCCTGTTCTCTCCCCACTGTGGGATAAATAAAGCTATCTTATCTTATCTTATTTCACACATAAAAATACTGCAACAGAACCAGAAGGTAGATTTATAATACTCAACCTATTAATCAATAACACAGAACTCTGTATTTCGAACATATATGGTCCAAATGTTGATGACCCCTCTCTTCACACACTTCCACACTCTCTTCACCTCACTGTCCACTCACCTAGACACGACACTCATAATGTGAGGGGACTTCAACATGGTACTTGACCCAGAATTTGATAGGCTTAGTAAGGCAGGAACAACACGGAACTGGCAATCGACAGAAGCGAGTGAAGGTTTGCGTGTAGTCACGGCGGACGTGAACCGCCGGGTTTGTGCCCTGGAACAGCACTCTGACCATGGCAGTGCTGGCTTCGTTGCGCCGGTGAGGCAGCCAAACGCAGGGAATGCTTGCGCTGCGCAGGATACCAACTCAGTGGCCAACGGATCGGCAGAGGTGACTGAAACTCCAGTGGACAGACACCGAGGAGAGCCACAGGGACCGCTGCTTCTAACAGTGGAGAGCGCCACACCACCACTTAACCCTGGGTTAACGATGCCCTCGCCTGGATCATCAATGTGGAGCCAAGTTGTGCAGAAGGAAAAATGAAAGTGCATTGAGGATTACCAACATGGATTATGCACATCTGCGGTGGGAAAGAAGAAAGCTGCCAAAACTACTGTGGGCGCTCATCTTGAGAATAAACTTGGACGTGGCGTGTCATGTGAAAGGATTGTTACTGTCAACAGCAGATACGCATCATTTAAAGTATCTGCTGAATGTAAAGATGTTGGCGATATGTATAATCCGGAGCTTTGGCCAGAGGGAGCGTATGTACGGCGTTTCTATGAACCACGTAAAGCTGGAGTCATTGCTAACGCGGCTACTCTATCTGCTGGGGCTACGAGTGTGGTCGCTACTGGCAAAAATGCCTAAATATGATGTTGCTATGGATTTAAGCATCCTGTCATACAACTGTCGTGGTCTGCGCTTGGCTCATACCTGAAATTGTAAAATGTACAAATAATGTTAATCTTGGTAAACTGGATTGGTCCTCTCTTTCATGTGAATACATTGCTTCTTACTGTAAATATACTGATCAGTTATTGAGCAATATATCTCTCTCTAGAGAGGCACTCGTATGTAAAAATAGTAACTGTGTTCGGAATAATGACTAACAAGTAGCAAATGTTGAAAATATAGATATGATCACAACTCATGAGGTGTTAGGGTTAGGGTTAGACCATCTGACAGATGATGAGGACATTTATCGTCAATGTCATATGCTGTATGTCCGAGCAAATATACTGTCACGTAAATTTGGCTGGTGTACTGTTGGTGTGAAGCTGACTCTGTTCAAAGTGTACTGTTCACCTATGTACACTGCACATCTATGGTTGAAATATAAAAAAGCTAGCCTTCAGAGACTGCAAGTGGCATACAATGATGCTTTGAGGATACTTTTAAAAATGTCCAGATGGACTAGTGCGAGTGAGCTGTTTGTGAAAGAAATGTAATGTATAGATTCATCTGCCGGTTAAATGAGGAAAAACAAACCAGCACACATTAGCTTAAAAACCCTCCAAAAAGCCAAAGCCTATGGGGGTCTGGAACTTTCAAGTCCGTAGCTTTGCCGCCGACCTGACCTGACTGTGTGGGGGGGCTTCTGCCCCTCACCCCTCTGGCTGGTCTTCTGCGGGGTGGATGCGTGGCTATGGGTCCTTATTGGCTCACAGCTGGGGATTGGACGGACGATGACTCGGTCCCCCACTCAGATTCCAACCACATCTGATGACATCTAATGTGCGTGCTCATGGTCTCACACATACACACATGCGCACCCCACTACACTACACGATAAATCTGAACTGATATAGCCGTTGTAAACCTGGACACCCTCTCTTGATATGGTCGTTAGCGATTACTACAAACCACACCTATTATACAAATGAATGTCAGTCAAATGTTGTTTATGTTCTGTTTTGTAAATTATGTTCTGTCTGTTTTGTATTACTTTAATTGTTTCATGCTACACACCTAGACACTATCACTGTTAATGTTGTCTGTGCATCTCTCTCTCTCTGTCTCCCCCCCCCCCCCCCCCAAACTCCCCACCTTCTCCCTTCCCTCGTCTGCCCACCCCCCGTCCCCATGTCCGGTCCGGTTGCCATGATCATAAAACAGATAAAGAAGAATAAAAATACTGCAGGCCAAGTATCTTGGAGACTGAGAGACTTGCCCTGCGCAAAGTAAATCTGCTTAACACCACAGGATATGCAGTCAACCATACTACAGGTTTAAAAAAAAAAAAAAAAAATTATAATAATAATAAAAAATGTTAAAAAAAACATGACACTTGCTAATACAGATTATTCATGGCCTGCCTTGCATCTATTTTGAGAGACTTTTGCAAAATCAGTTGTAGCCTCATACATCACGGACCGATATTTACATTTGTATTACGTTATTTGTTACTGAAAAAAACACTATTACAGTGATTCTTTTTTTTAAAAGCAACAACTTACAACACTGATTAACAATAGTGTTTTGGACCCTATTTCATTGATAGTGAAAAAGCACCATAAGAAGCCTCTTTAAGAGAATCCTTAAGAGGAAACAGGACACTTACTGTCGATGAGAAAACTTGCTCAGAAGACTCAACTCTGTTTTGTTGACCACCTTTTCTGTGCTTCTCAGGTGCTGGACTATATCAGCATACCGTTCCCTACAAATGGGACACTTGTGCTTGCACCGCTCATACTGCTTGTTTGAAGGGCTGAAGTCAGAAGATTCCTGCTGCTGTGGTCCTGCTGTCTGAGGCTCCTCATCAGGTTCCTGTACATGGACACAAAAATATTGCTCATAAAAGTCGAACAGTAGAGTATTATTACTTTATTATTACTTTAATTATCTGGGTGTAAGTTTATGCTTTTTTTTATTTTTACCAAAATTCCTGGGTAAATTAGTAAATTTAGCTTTTGTTTCCCTGTTTATCTCATGTAAACACTGAATCAATCCATAATGTTATGATTTGGTCTCTTTGATCTCTTGTTTAATGAATGAAGTTTTTTATTCCAACATTTGGGTCCTGTGCCATTGTGTTTCCTTAATCCAGTGGTTCCCAAACCTTTTCTGCTGCCCCCCCCCCCTTTGGTATATAAGACATTTTTGCAACATCATGCAGCTCGGGACTCAGCTGTTTAGACACCAGTGCTTTGCGGTGTATCATGCAGTGTGTCCACTGCACATTCAGGGAAACACGCTTGATGAGCGCTTGCAGCCCTCCACTTTTCCCAGCCATAACCTGCGTCCCATCTGTGCAGATCCCCAGAAAAAAACGCTATATCGGAGAGTATTTGCCAACAAGTCACTGTATTAGTTAAACCAGGAGAACGACAGGGGAAGTTAAAAGAAGATGGCAAGATTTAATGTAAGCGCTCGAAGTGGGCACGCAGGTAGTGATGAAGTCCCTCCATCCAAGTGGACCATAGCGGGCCGGGAAGGTCCCACTGCGGAGCAGCCGGTCACTGAATGGGTGAAGAGTATGACGCGCACCGTGCATCCTCACATACTCCTCACATAATGCTGAGATGTCGAAAAGAGCAACTGCTGTAGGACACTGGAATGGCCCAGTCACAAATAAATCCAGTTAACAACAGTCACCTCTGTCATTCAGAAATATTAACGTGAAGAAAAAATTTCGTTCTCTGCCTTTTCTGCCACGCAACGTGCAGCTGATCAGCACCTTACCTTCAAACATACTAAATACAGACGCAGAACCACCAAAATCATCATCTGGTTTAGTAAATCACATTGCGTGTGCTAAATGAACACATTTGTATTTTCTTGTCACTGTATTTTGCACACTTCATTAAAAACACCCCAAATTGCATTATGCCAAACGTGCAATCCTCAGTGCACCCCGTGAGTTGATCAGCTGGTGATATCAAGTTTGCAAACGTTTTTACACATGCCCTAAGACAGACAACAAACTGCGGTCTCTCCTCATTATCCACTGTTGTACAGGTGAAGCCAAAGGCAAGATATGTGTCGTCGTATTTTCGTCTTTGCCTTGGAAAGAAATTGCTTTGGAAGCACATCTGATGATGTTTCATCCTCTGCTTTGCGTTTACGTGGGAGTCCATTTTATAGCAGTGTCATTTAGCCCAGTGTTTTTCAACCAGTGTGCCATGGGAGCTCGTCAGGTGTGCCGTGGGAAATTATCCAATTTCACCTAATTGCTACTGCACGACCACACACTCGGATTTTATTTGTGGACTTCTCCTCTGCTTTTAACACTATACACACTGACACGCTGCTGCACTGCCTCCTGAATCTACAGATCCATCCAGCTCAAAGACTTTCTAATGGACACACCACAGCAGGTGTTTTTAGCATGGTTTTAAGTCCAGTAAACATGGACAATGGACAACATGGAGGCTCTCACCCAGTACCAACTGGCGGTTGATGACCTGGTCACAACTTTTAATGAGAAATCACTTTAACTAAATATTTTAAAGACATAGGAGCTGTGCTGTGTGGGCAGAGACAGAGCAGCAATTACATCTCAACTTTTTAGACATGTGTCTATTCAAGGAGAGGAGGTTTAAATATCTGGGGACACTGATGGACACCCGCTTGTCCTTCCAAACACACTATGACACAATTTACACCAAAGCACTCCAGCACCTCCATCTTCATAGGAAGCTGAGGAATTTTAATGTCAGTAAAAAGATTTTGATGTTCTACTGGTCACTCATAGAATCCATTCTCACCTTCAATATCACATGGTACAACTTCCTCACTATCAAACAGAAAACGAAACTCTCGCGCATCACGAATCATGCTGGCAAAATAATTGGCTCACCACAAACGCCACTATCCCATCTGTATGAGCGCTCTGTGATCAGGAAAGCCATCCTGATCACATTCATTAAGTCTCGACCCGTCAGGCAGAAGATACAGTCCCATTGGCCAGAAAAAACAACCTACAAAAAAACATTAATTCCAACTGCAATCACAACCCTCAACAGTAGAGGTATTTCAGTAACCTGATAACGATCTGCTGCTGGTCTTTTTCTTTTCTTTCTTTTAAATAAAAATGTGTGTTGTTTACTCAGGTTTTTATTTGGTGTACTTTTGGTGTACTGTGTATTTTTGTTTAGGTCTTTTTAATGTCTTGTGTGTGTTTGGGGGTGTAACATTGATGCTGAGCCCTGTCAAAGAATAATTTCTGTCACCCCTTGGTGTCACACCAATGAAGTTTCTATTTTTTTTTTTTTTTTTTTTTTTTAATTATTTTTTTGATTTGATTTATTTAAACTCGAAAAAATCATTGAGGGCTTAGCCCTCATTTACAATGATGTCGAGTAAACACATATATAACACATATACAATATCATTACAAACTAGCAATTAAAAACAAGTGCATGAAAACACAAAATGATCTTTAAGCATGACTTTAAAATGATCAAGAGAAACAAATGAATCAAGTTCATGGCTTAGTTGCAGGGTATTCCAAGATGAGGGAGCACAAAAACTAAAAGCAGTTTTACCAAGCTCAGTGTGCACATGTGGAACCTGCAGCGATAACCTGCTATGCCGAGTTTGGTAGGGGTTGGAATACCCAACTAAAAGGGAAGAAATATACATAGGGAGCTTTCCGGTTAAGGCCTTATAAATAAACAAAAATAAATGCATATCCCAAGGAAGGAAGGCCACCCAACTTTCTCATATAAAATGCAATGATGAGTATTGTAAGCATCCTCTGTGATAAACCTAAGTGCTGAGTGATAAATGGTGTCAAGAGCTTTGAGAGTAGTGACAGAGGCATGCCTGTAAATCACATCTCCATAGTCCAGAGAAGAAAGAAAAATAGCTTCAACAATATTTTTCCTACAACAAACTGGGAAAGGGCCTCTATTTCTAAACAAAAATTACAATTTCTGCCTTAGTTTACTTACAAGACTGTCAATGTGATTTTTCCCCAAGTATTTATAATGTAAAACTCTGTCAATATTGGACCCTTTTAAAGTAGAAATGTTTTTGCAGCTAACATCTCTAGATTTAGTAAAACGCATATACTTAGTTTTATTTGCATTCAACATGAGCTTAAGACTGTTAAAAGCATTTTGCAGAACATTAAAAGACTGCTGCAATTGTTCCATGGCCAAATACGCAGAGTCAGCAATACAATACAGAATTGTATCATCTGCATAGCGATGTACAGAGCAGTTTGATAGTAGAGGGACTATGCTATTGATATATATTGTGAAAAGAATTGGCCCTAGAACGGAGCCTTGTGGGACTCCCTTAGTTATTAGCATGGGTTCTGACTGAGCACTCCCCAATTTCACAGAGTGGTGTCTGTCTGATAGGTAGCTCTGAAACCATTGACAGGCATTTGCATTGAAACCAATGCTAGGCAGAATTTGTAAAAGTAAAGCATGATCTACTGTATCAAATGCTTTAGAAAGGTCTACAAAAATGGCATCACTGTTTTATCCAGGGCATTAACAATATCATTTACTACTTTAGTAATGGCAGAAACAGTACTATGTTTAGGCCTGAAACCTGATTGGAGAGGGCTAAGGATTGACCCATTGGCATAGAGAAATTCTTTTAGCTGACTATTAACCAATGACTCTAGGATTTCAGAGAGACAAGATAGCTTGGATATTGGACGATAGTTATCAGGGTCACTCTTATCACCTCCAAAATAAATTGAGCTTTAATAGTGTTGGGCTGAGGGTAATAAAATCCTCGACTTTACCGCCACTAAGACAGTACGTGATGGCTGATGGTATTTTGACAGATCTGATAATAGAGTCACCAAGTATAAGGATTTCAGGGGAACATCCACTCCTATCACCATAAACTGTCAGTTTACTAGTTAGCTGACTGTCAATAGGGAAGATTGGCATCTGCGAGACAGGGGGCGATAGCGCTTGGTTTTTATCAATATTCGCATGTTCATGCGACAGAGGAAGAATGTCAGAGTCAGAGTCGGCGTCATCGTCAACGCTAATCACTGTATCCACCTGTGAGACGGACAGGAGGTCACAGGTGGACACAGGTGAAGGGGAAAGACGCCTACGACGCTTCCCATGCGTTTCCGGCGTCAGCGGCGAGATGCGGCGTTTGTTTCCCATCGTGGAGCGGGCCTGCAGGTGTCTGTACACCGGCGTCAGCAGACAGTCAGCTTCCGAATCCTGCTCGGCAAGACTCTCCAGCGGGGCGAAGAAGTTTGAAAGTGGGACAGGACTGTCATCACTCTCCGGTGCAAACAATGGAAGAGACATCCGTCTTTTGCTTTTCTTTGCCACCGACCTCCAAGGGCGAGCAACAGACGCACCCAGGCCAGTAGCGCAATGCTCCGACCATTCGGGATCCACGGGAGCTGCCTGCTGTAAGGCATCAAGCCGGAAATGCAGTTGGGATTGCCGCTGGAGGATGTCATTGAGTAGAGTTTCAATGGAAAGAAGCTCAGCTTTAAGTGTGGATAATTCCGACTCCATGGGGGTAGGTGAAAACGCTCTTATAACTACCATGTCCAGCACGAACTAATGGTGCATTCCAGAGCCCATCCAAACCAGTTGGTAAGTGCTGTAATGTATATGTTCATTGTCCGTCCGCCCTCTGGAAAATGCAGATAAACCTGCTTTTCTTGACATTTCTCACGCTAATATTTCCCCATTCAATACTCTATATTTTTTTCGCGTACATGAACAGCGAAAGGCATGATGGGAGTACGCTAATAGCGTGCTCTAGCGGATTCCATGAATAACGCTGTCACGTTAACTTCGGCTTTAAACCATGGATTTGTAAATAAATGCAAAACCAACGATAGCGAAGTGAATATAGTAAGCTGAAAAGTACAATGACGTAGTTAAAGATTAAAACGATCAATAAAGATGGTGTATTTGGGTTAGGACTGTGACTATTACTTTATATGTGTTACAGGAATCATAATGTTTTTGTCTGATTTCCCTTATATATACTAATTATATTAATTATTATTAGGAACAATAACAACGTGTTAAAGTAGGTTTATAACTCCCGATTCTTTCACTCAACACATTTATTTTCAACTATAATTTGCGTGCTCATCACATTTAACAGTAACTTCATGAACCGATAGTGACGATAAGACAAACTCCCCGGGAATCAGTGGTGAAGTGACCACAGGTCTCAGTGCATCACACTGTCAGAGCTCCGGAGTCCACACCGTCATCAGTGTCACTGAACACAGTGATAAAGTGCAGCATGTCAGTCTCCTCTCCTCAATGAACCCACAAAGCAGCTCGTTAATACATTGATAATACGTTTGCAAATAAATGTTAATGAGCGCTGAATAAACAACTAAAACCTGCTTTGTCATAATATTTAAAAAATGTAAACGAAATCCCCTCATTGTCTTCATTTATTCACATTTCTCATAAAGTTTTCATGTCATATGGTTCACGTTCCCAAGACGCCACATGACCGCGCTTGGCTGTGCTCCTACACAGCTGTGACGTCACTCTGAGAAGTAAGATTTGTCTGGCCTTTTTATGGCCTTTAGGAATGTTTTTCAAACATGAAACTCCATGAATTAAAAATATAGAATATAAAGTTTTATAAAAGCCCGTGTCCATGTCTCGAGGCGTCCTGTGGACACTTTTACAGGTGTCTCTTTACTATTGCGGTCAATGAGAAAATTGCTTTTTGGGCTCCATGGGATTTTTTGTTGCAGTACCCACAGTGCCCACCATGCAAACATTGTCTTAATGGAAGAGGGGGCGGAGCTCTATCCAGTTCATATTATACATCCATGATTTTTTCACACACAACAGCGCCGACATTAAAAACCCACTCAATCTCTGTGTGTGTGTGTGTATTAATTAATAATATTGAGGGCCGGGTCAAATTTATATTCAAACTCAGATGTCACAGAAAAACTTCTAGAAAAAGGCTGGCATGGAGGTGAGGACATCAGTCTTAAGGTATAAATCAACGTTAAAACAGGCCAAATCGATGTTAAAAAAGGCCAATTTTTGAACGCATCCTGTCACTCGAGTCTCACTCTTGTAATTTTCTGAAACTTGGTAGTCCGACAAATATCCAACATGTCAGTATTTTTGGATTTTACCTGATTGCTGGTTGCTGCCACACCTCCGTCCATGATTCCTCCTCAACTTTTGCTCTCTTCCTGCCCTTCACAAACGGAGGCTATGGGTCTGCTCTGATTGGCTGAAAAGTTAATGACTGCACTGATTGGCTGCTCCAGAGTGTCGGTCATTTTGTTCACTTTTCTGAACTGGCCTCAAAGTTTCTGCATCATCCTAACATTGTGTTCTGCCAAATCTGCACAGATTTTGAAAGATTTCAGCTCTTCTGCAGGTAAGAGTCAATTTATGGTTTATAGCCCACTTTCTGTTTCCCTTTTCTGTTAAATTGCTGAAATGCTGCACAATTACACCACCCTTTTACTCCTTGTCTTGCTATAATGCTGTTCACATGTGGATTTGTGGTTCATTTTGGTCTCTTTTGTAGTTTTACTTTAGTTTAAAATCTCTGAGCTATGATTGGCAGAGGTGGAGGTGAAAGTTCCGCAAGTGAATCAGTCCTTTTTTTCTGTATAGTAATAACTGAGGACCCACTTTTGCAGTAAAAGATTAAAACTTGTAAAAATTCTGATACAATGTATTTTTCTATTAAGTAGCACACTACTGTAATATTACAGAGCTGTGGCAATCATGAACCCAACTTACTGTAAAGCTGTCTCTCCATATTTAACACGGGTCAAATAAATTCATTTGACATAATCAATAAAAAATGTATTACATCATTACAGAATATGCTTTGGAATATTTGTGTATTTGTGTATTTCAAAAAAAATGTGTTGAAAGTTCTCATATTTGTAGGCTTTATCCTTTGCATCACAGTATTGAAATCAACACCATATGACATGAAAGTTATATTGTGTATGTATGGGGTCTTGGGGATATAGAGGATATAGTCCACCCTCTCACTCTCTCTCTCAGCCAAACTGGTGTGCCGAGGTCTAATATGTTGCAACAGATCAGTTTTCTTGCACCATGTTTAACATGTGTGTTCTCATGTACAGTCTGACCCTCACTGGAACCCTTATGTTTTACAGTGAAACCCAGGCAGTGCAATCTGAATCTGCAGCCCACCTATCCAAGTACAACATTATGCTTGTGCATCAACATTGCTGCCTCCCAGGATATTTCACCATGCTATGGACTATTGCCATGATGATCTTATGCGCTCTTACCCATGAACAAGCTTATTCTCTAAAAAAAACATCTGACAATGATCTCTATTATGGAACTAGAGACGGAAATGTGTCTCTTAACTGTCAGTTCACCCTTGATTCTGACGATTTGGAAAATCTGGACATAGAGTGGAGCATTGTGCCACCAATCAGGCAGGGAGATGAAAAACGCATACTCCAGTATAGTCAAAGTACCATTCATAATAATTTATATGCCCCTTTAAAGAACAGGCTCTACTTTACATCTCCTGAGCCCCAAGACGGTGATGCTTCTCTAAGCATCACTGACCTTAGGCGTACAGATTCTGGAACATACCAATGTAAGGTGAGAAAGTCAGCTAGAGAACAGATTAAATACATTTTTCTGATTGTAATGGAGAGGCCAGACAAGCCGGTATGTTACATGGATGGTGAAGCTGTGTTAGGTACAAATATAAAGCTCAGATGCAAATCCTCACAAGGCACTCCACCGCTTAAATACAGATGGAAAAAGCGAAGCGGAAACCGGATGCTGCATCCGGACGCTTTTGTTGATGCTCGAAGAGGGGACTTATACTTGGATCAGATCACAGAGAGGGACTCTGGAGCCTACCGCTGTACCGTCCAGAACCGTGTGGGTATGGAAAACTGTGAGCTGAGACTCAAAATCACATCTCCATCAACAGTGACTGACGGACATGGACCTATATCAGGAACTACAGCTGAAATTACAGCAGGAGTGGGTATTGAAGACCGTGAGCCTGTACTCAATATCACATCTCCATCAACAGTGACTGACAGGCATGGACCTACAGCAGGAACTACAGCAGTAACTATTGTTGCTGTGCTCATCACTGTAATGCTCACCCCAGTCATTTACTACCGCTGCAGAAAAAGGCATGGAAGGTTAAGGAGGAATCTATGGGCTGAGAGAAACTTAGATATCAATCGGCCCATAGGAATAGAACAGGTGAGGAATGTTCAACTAAAGAAATCTGCAATTGTAAGAGTGTTTTAGTCTTTTGTGCCAACAGAATATTCTTTCTTACTGCGCTCACCATTGCAGCTCAGGAATGAGGAAGAAGAAAACTCGTATGAGGTAATGGAGACTACCAACCCTGTGAGTAGCTGACATATTAATGTCTCTGTTTTATGATTAACTCCATGCTGTTTAGGATGCTGTATATCACTGTAAACTCTGGAGTCATCTAGTCATTAAGGAGCAAAACCAGTAGTTAGTATACATTTCATAGTGTGGCAGCTGGAAAACTTTGAATGTAATTCTGTTGAATGACAGGACCATCTCAGCATTTAAAGTGTGAGTAAAATCCCAACATCTATCTATCTATCCCTTGAATAAAAAAAATCTCATGATTTGTCTCCGGGTGCTGTCCTCCTCTGCAGAGGACAATGAATGCATCTATTGAGGAGGGTCTGACAGCCTGTATTGAAGCCAAGGTGATGAGTATTAAGCTTGGTTTAGCGATGTGTACAAACAGTATAGTTATTTTTTAGAGGATTTCTGTCCATGACCTCTAAATCACAAAATCTACTCTTTAGGATTTGTGCTCCTCACAGTTAGAAAAAACAGAGGACAATGGATCCATGAGAAACAGAGATCAGGTTGATACTGAAGAACCGGTGAGTGGAAGTAAACTGGTTTCATTTAATGTGCATGAAATCAAGTCATAAATTAACCAATATCTGCCTGTGCCCCATCTTAAGGAGTCATGTTCCTTGCACACAGAACATTTGAAAAATGCCTCCCACGTGGAGGTCACGACAGCATTGTGAAGCAAAGGTGAGCAGTATGGCAAAGGTTTTAGTGCTGTTTACCACATTACAGATATATTGGAAAACCACATATTTTGTATCCTTTCAGGCGCCATGTTCTTCAGAGGAAGAAAAGTTCAAGGATGAAGAATCCCTTAAAGTTCTGTGTTCAAGGTTAACATAAGTATTAGAGTTATAGACTGGTATATATATGAACCTTTACCTCAAAACAGTTCAGATTAGGTCATAAAGGAGAACAGTCAGGATGCCCAGGAGCCATATCCTTGAGGACACAGTGAAGTTCCTAAATATGTTTTTGATCATTTCATGTTTGTTTAGTTTGTCTCAGCCTCTTTAATCAAACTTATGTAAAATGTTTGGACCTGGCCTTCATCGATTAAAGAGGAGGAAAGGACATCCAAGTGTCACGTCCTTGAGAACAGAATAAATGTTCTTGAAGAATTCATGTTTGTTTTAAGTCTTTAAAGGGTTTCAAAGGTAAAAGTTGGGTGTTTTAGCCTTTAGATACTGAGAAAGTGGTCTTCAATAATCTCATGAATGCTCGAGTTACTTCCTGTTGTGTGAAACAAAGGTGTCATGACTGTATCTCCATACACCCATATTTGACCAAACAGGTCTCAGCCATTCTCTTGCCAACTTTGCATTTTTAATAACTAAATAACTAAATCAAATCAAATAAAAATTTATTTGTATAGCCCAAATTCACAAATCACAGTTTGCCTCGGAGGGCTTTACAATCTGTATAGATGACGCTCTCTGTCCTTTGACCCTCAATTCGGGTGAGGAAAACCCCAAAAAGAAAATGTGGAAGAGACCTCAGGAAGAGCCAAAGGGATCCCTCTCCCAGGATGGACAGACGTGCAATAGATGTCGCATGTACAGAGCAGATCAACAAGATCACAATGCATACAATTATAATAGCTGGTTAACAGTAATGAAGATACATAAGGAGGTATTACAGCAATAATGATGAAATGCACATAATGGAAATGTGATTACTAGTAAAACAGCAGTCGTGGTTAACAGTTAGGATAGTATGTAGTAATGCATTACAATAATAGTAGTGAAACGTATGTAACAGAGATATGACTAATATTAGCACTAATAGTGGTGGGTGTCGGGCAGGGCCATGGCAGTAGGCGCATCCACGATCCACGATCCATGGTCATCCATATAACAGATATTTAAGATTGCACTCTTTTAAGTGACAGGGAACACCAAATTTATTTTATTATTTATACCTAGAATCGCTGATAAGATTGACCACTATGCGTTATAGACGGGAGTCATATTTCATAATTCCTACATTTTCCCACGATTGAAGACGATTGCGCACTGCTGCCTGGCAATGATCTTTCCTGGTTGTTTTTTACACTGCTAGAAAGCTAAAATCTAGCTCGCTTCAAACTAGAAGAGAGAGAAAGAAAAGTTTTTAATGACCGAAATGTCCGGCAAATGAATGCGCGCGAGTAATGATTCCACTCGGAACAAAGCCGCCCGGATACCTCTTGATCTGTTGCCATTCCTCCCTCGAATGAACCAGGTATGTTATAGGTTTGACTATAAATAATATGATCTGCTCCATGTAATGTTGTCTACGACTTCTAATAACATGAGACGGCAAGTTGGATCGCAATTTGTCCAAAGCTCCCCAAATGAGCATTGTAAAACATTCAAAAGTTAAAATTTGTTGAAGAAACAACTTTGTGTGCTGGCTGCACACAAAGTGAGGCACACACCGATTAGACCTGTATTCATATATTCTGATTGGATTAAATAAATAATATATTACGGCTACAATTTATATTACAGTGAATCCAGTGCGTCAGTATACTTACAGGATCGTGTGTGTGCGTATGTGTGTGTGTCTGTGCGGTGCGAGGGGACGAGGAGATGTCGTCATAGAATATGACGGTCAGAATGAGCATTCTGGTAGTTTGAGTGTTAAACGTGCACATACCACCTCTTACTGCACGAGAGAATATACAATTAGTCTCATATAGCACATGACTATGACTATCCAAATGTAATAATTACAGTACACTCTAAGAGCCAGTACAAAATTCCTCAGGGGATGGACCCGGCCCGGACGCCGCCAATTGAATAGCCTGGATCTAGGTGATCAGTATCCAAAAGACAAAATATTGTACACAACACGTGGATGTCTTGAACATTTGGCTGTCAAACACAAAACATTCAATTTCGAGTTCTTGTCCACACTTGGGAGTTCTATGTGTTGCTTTGGATTGTGGAGGAAAGTATTGTCACTTACACAGGAGATTTTTTCTCAGGAGATTCCTTCCACTGCATCGGGGGTTTGGAAATAACTGAGGACGATGATGGTGTTGCACTAACAGTGAAACAACGTCTTCTCCTCTGGTGCCACATAGAATAGAATAGAATAGAATAGATTTAGTCTTGTTACAGCAGCAGAAGTATAAACGTAAAAATGCAGGTAGTTTAAATAGAATAAAATTAAATTAAATTAAATTAAATTAAATTAAATTAAATTAAAGAATATCAAATATACAGAATATAAAATATAAAAACAGGAAAAGAGTGAGAGTGGAAAAACAATGTGGCAGTGAGCAGGTATGTAAAAACAGAACTATACAGCAGTGAGTTGTGAGTTGACTCAGACAGATATGAGTTATTGTACATTGTGATAGCTTGTGGCAGGAACGATGACTACACCCAGGTACTTGTAGTCCTCAACCACCTCCACATCCTCGTCCAGAACACACAGTCGCTGTAAGGCCGTCCTCTTCCTCCTGAAGTCAATCACCATCTCTCTGGTCTTGTTGACATTCAGCCTCAGGTGATTGCATCCAGCCCACTCTACAAAGTCATCCACCACTGCTCTGTACTCCCCTTCCCCCACTTATACACCCAACAACAGCCGAGTCATCAGAGAATTTCTGTAAGTGACATGACTCAGAGTTGTACTGAAAATATATGTGGTTTATAAGGTGAAAATGAAATGAAATGGGACAGCACAGTCCCCTGTGGAGCTCCTGTATCACTGACCACCGCATCAGACAGCACACTTCCCAGACAGACAAACTGTCGCCTGCCTGTCAGGTAGTCAGTAATCCAAGAGACAATGGAGGTGTCAACTCCACCCGCAGCTTTTCACCCAGCAGCAGTGGCTGGATAGTGTTGAAAGCGCTGGAGACATCAAAGACTGTGATTCTCACAGTGCTGCCACCACTATCCAGGTGGGAATGGGCATGTTGCAGCAGATAGATGACAGCGTTGTCAACTCCCAGATTGGGCTGGTAAGCAAACTGTAGAGGGTCTAGCAGCTCCTTCACCCGCTGCCTCATGTGGGCCAAGACCAGCCTCTCCAGCACCTTCATCACATGCGTTGTGAGGGCAACTGGTCGGTAGTCATTGAGGTCCGATTGGAGTTGACTTTTTCGGGACAGGAACAAGACAGTACTTCTTCTACAGCACTGGGACTCTCTCCAGACTCAGGCTGGGGGGCTGGAAGGCTGCGAGCTAAACCTGTTAGAGAAGCCATTCAGCTTGTTGGCTCTCTCCAGACCGCCAGATGGTTGGTTGCCCTTCACTTTACATCCAGCGATCTGTTTCATCCCAGTCCACAGATCCCTCACATTGTTCTGCTGGAGTTTGGCCTTCATCTCCCTCCTGTAGCTGTCTTCACACCCCTCATCATCTCCCTGAGCTCATGCTGCACGCTCCTCTCTGTCACTAAACCTGAAGGACCTCTTCTTCTTGGTGAGGAGTGTTTTCAAATCACTGGTAATCAATGGCTTGCTGTTGTGGAAGCAGTGAACAATCTGGGTAGGTGTGGTGGTGTGTTCACAGAACCTGATGTATTCTGTGATGCAATCCGTCATGTCGTCGATGTCCTCCCCGTGTGGTTCACAGAGTACATCCCAGTCTATTGTCTCAAAGCAGTCCTGCAGTGCCCCAGCAGCCTCCTGAGTCCACATCCTTACTGTCCTTGTGTGACTATAAACAAATAACATAAATAAAAAAAACTTTCAAACAGAAATATAAAAGACACTTTACTTACTTTAATCTGATAAATCCAGTCCAATGAAACAAAGAGATTTTGTTCGCAGGAAATCTTGAGAGGTTGTGTGCATTCATGGCCAAAAAGCGGGACATATAAACAAATGTTTATAATGTTTCATACATCTGAACGTGAGCGTGGAAAAGGATATACGCCACGTTTTTGTGCTTACGCGACCTTTGTACATGAGGCCCCTGATGAGGCTCCAGCCTAGCCCCGACCATCGACCGGGCGAGTGGGATGGCGGGCGGGAGCAGGCCCCGTTGGGGGTCAACTCCCCTCGGTAACATCGTCAATGGAACATCAGTGTTGGTCGTTACTCTGATCATTTATTTGCAGATTCGTCATGACAATAAATCATCCGCATGGATAGTGCCGATCATATCTTTGACAAAATGCTGACTGTATCTCCATAAAATGCTTTATGGAGATACAGTCATAACCCCTTTGTCCTTTGTTTCATGAGATTATTAAGGACCATTTTCGCAGTATCTAAAGGTTAAAACACCCAACTTGTACATTTTAGACCCTTTATTAAAAATGCAAAGTTGGCTACATAATGACTGAGACCTGTTTGGCCAAATATGGGTGTATGGAGATACAGTCATGACCTCTTTGTCTCACACAACAGGAAGTATTTTAAGTATGACGCCAGCATTCATTGGATTATTGAAGACCACTTTCGCAGTATCTAAACGCTAAAACACCCAACTTGTACCTTTGAGACCCTTTATTAAAAATTCAAAGTTGGCTACAGAATGACTGAGACCTGTTTGGCCAAATATGGGTGTATGGTGGTACAGCCATGACCTCTTTCTCTCACACAAAAGGGGGTAACTTCAATAATCTCATGAATGCTGGAGTCATACTGAAGACCACTTTCTCAGTATCTAAAGGCTAAAACACCCAACTTTTATCTTTGATACCCTTTATTAAAAATGCAAAGTTGGCGAGAGAATGACTGAGACGTACTTGGCCAAGTTTGGGTGTATGGAGATACAGTCATGACCTCTTTGTCTCACACAAAAGGTGGTTACTTTAGTATGACTCCAGCATTCATGAGATTATTGAAGACCACTTGCTCAGTATCTAAAGGCAAAAAAACCAAATTTGTACTTTGAGACTCTTTATTAATAATGCAAAGTTGGCTAGAGAATGACTGAGACCTACTTGTCCAAGTATGGGTGTATGGAGATACAGTCATGACCTCTTTGTCTCACACAACATGGAATAACGTCAGTATGATTCCAGCATTCATGAGATTATTGAAGACCACCTTCTCAGTATTTTAGGTCTAAAACACCCAACTTGTACCTTTTAGACCCTTTATTTAAAATGCAAAGTTGGCTAGACAATGACTGAGACCTGTTTGGCAAACTATGGGTGTATTGAGATACAGTCATGACCTCTTTGTCTCACACAAAAGGTGGTTACTTTAGTAAGACACCAGCATTCATGAGATTATTGAAGACCACTTGTTCAGTATCTAAAGGCGAAAACAACCAACTTGTTCTTTCGAGAAACTTTATCAAAAATGCAAAATTGGCTAGAGAATGACTGAGACCTACTTGGCCAAGTATGGGTCTATGGAGATACAGTCATTACCTCTTTGTCTCTCACAACAGGGAGTAACTTCAGTATGACTCCAGCATTCATGAGATTATTGAAGACCACTTTCTCACTATCTAAAGGCTAAGAAACCAAACTTGTACTTTGAGACTCTTTATTAATAATGCAAAGTTGGCTAGAGAATGACTGAGACCTACTTGTCCAAGTATGGGTGTATGGAGATAGGAAAGGAAAGGAAAGCAACTTTATTGTCATCATACTGGTATTGTACAACGAGATGTCGAGGTCAGATGGAGGGTTGATCAGAGAGCCGCTGCGACTGAGCGCGCCGCCACAAGGGACCAACCTGACCGAATGTAACTAACATTCTAACATGTTTTGATGGTGGGAGGAAACTGGAGAGCCCAGGGGAAACCCACGCAGACATGGGGAGAACATGCAAACTCCACACAGAAAGGTCCCAGACCAGGAATTTAACCCAGCACCTTCTTGCTGTGAGGCAACAGTGCTAACCACCACTACTAACCACTGTAATACGACTCACAGTATTGTTATTGTTGTTATTATTATTCTTATATTTTATTTTTTAAATAAAAATAAAAATTCATATTGATTGAGGTGTATTTCTCAGCCCCTACTTTTCCTCCATTATAGTACATGTTTTATAGTAAGTGATTTCATTTTGATGACAAACACTTCAGAAGCAGAGCTGCTAACCAATGGTCTTTTCTAAAGTTTTTCTCAATCCTGGTACTGGGGACCCTGTGCTCTGCATGTTTTAGATGTCTCCCTGCTCCAAAACACCTGATTCAAAAAGTCAGCTCATCACCAAGCTCTGCAAAAAGCCAGGGAATTACCTTTTTTTTATTTGACTATTATATATATATTATTTGATTATAATTGTGTGGGATAGTAATATGACTGCAAATGACTTAGGGATGGACCAAATAATTGATACATTGAGTAAGTAAGCAACATATTAATTGAAAGTAATCAGTAGTTTCAGCCCCAAAATCTGGATTTGTTCAGCCTCCTACCACAAGTCTATATACTGTTGACATTTGGTGTACACAGAAGTGCAATGCAAAGTGAAATGGAAATATATTTTTTAATTCACTAAAGGCAAAACTTCATGAAAGTACAAAATAATAAATAACAATCTCAAAAAAAGTCCTGTACAATTTACAAACATAAAGCTATGCCAAAAATAAATGTAAAAACAAAAGCAGCAGAATGTGACTGGCGCCCAGCTGGAGTCTGTCAGTCTCCGAAGCGGCTTCTGAATGAAGTCACCGCAGCATCCTTCAATGGTTTAGGTGTGGGTGCAATGTTTGGTGGTAGCAGTACAGGCTGTGGCAGGGCAAGTGAGGAGGTGGGAGCTTTGTACATTATCATGGGGTTTCGTCTTCTGTCCATGACACTCTGCATCAGTGTTTCCAAGAAGTGCGATGTGTGTGGAATGAAGATTTTCTTCAAGACCCACTGTTTTGATCTCTTGCAGAACACAAGATTAAAACGTGGATCTCCTGTAAAGAAAGGGGAATATAATTAATCATAAAATCTAAGCAAATATTTCACTGTGCTATACACTTACTAACTTCTAGCTGTTGTTTGTACCCAAATGTGGAAATGCACTTATTGTAAGTCGCTTTGGATAACAGCATCTGCTAAATGACATGGAATGTAATGGTAACACACCTTCCATGGTTGTGGCTTGCTTCCTCTTCACTACATTTTCATTGTGCTCCAGGATGGCAAGATGACATCGCTCCCTCATTCCCTGGAAAGAGAAAGCCTGTCTTTTGGGGATGTATTTCAGGAGAGCGCTGTGGAAGACCTCCAGTGGCCCTGTGTGCAAAAGATAAATGTAGAAGGAATATAACAAATTAAAAGCAGGATCATAAGGATTTTAAACAATAATCCAATGTACAAAGGCAACTATTAAATTAAACTATTATAAATCCAAGTAATTGATATCAGATTTCATTTATTATTACTTCTGAATATATTATATACTGTCAAGTTTAACTGCTCAATAACTGGCAACTTTTGGAAGTAACAACGTTGTAAAAAACAATCTATTTGAGCCTACATTGTGAAGTTGCTTTTCAGAAACTTACAGGTTGTTGTTGGTCTGAGGGAGGCATTTTAACTGGTGTTGATGTCATCAGGACTTTTGGTGTAGTCGTTGGTGTGGAGGGCGCAGGTCCAGTCTGTGTTGATGTGCCCTGTCCACTCGTAGTTGGATCTTCCACCGACAGTAACGCAGCAGCAGACGTAACTGGAGTCTGAAATTAGTAACGTTAGATGTAAACACACTGAAATGGCCGTTGCGTGAAGACAAACGTTGAATGTTGACTAACATTATGAATAATTCGATAAACAACACGACTTTACTTTTCTAACAGCTAACGTAGATACAAATGATATGTCATTAACCATCTAACGTCACTTACTGTAGGGAAACATTACGATAAATGTGCTGCTTTACTGCCGACAACTATATCAAACTTATAATACGTGATCTGAAATAGAGTATTATCGACAGTCTTACCTATACGCGCATGCGCTTAGATGATCCGGGCTGTTCATCTGGGTCGGTGAATACTGACGGAATAGCGGTTTCTTTCAGAGCGGGTCTTTTCATTCCCAAGACATTTAGTTCGAAATCTTCCGGCTTGAAATGGAGACGGCAAATCCTCTGGTTTTTCAGTTTCTCCTTGGCAGTGTCCTCTCCAAAATGCGGGTGGTTTATAGCCCGCAGCCATTGTTTGCACCGCTCCGGGTTGTTCAGCGGTAAATGGTGGAAACTTACGTTTGATCCTTTCATTGTATGAGATGTACATCACGGTAACGAAGCAATTTTGCACCATGTCGATAGAAAAACGCGAATAGTTGGATGTGACAATGAATTCGTCACGTGAATGTTGTGTACGCTCGCAGTGTTGTTCAGTGTGATCTCGGCTTGCGGGGCAGGTGAGCGCTGTGCATTCTGGGAGTGACATAGGACAGCGCGAGACTCTCGCAAAGCGAGCGCAAAGCATTCTGGGAGTTGTTGTCAGTTGTGTACATGAGCGAAAAATACACTTTTATGCCTTTCTCAGCCAAGAAGGCACTTTCTTCAAATATTATTTCACATTTCTACTCCATAGATGACCCATTCTTAATAGACATTCATCTTCCCAGCGGTGAAATATCTCTTTAGGGTAATAACAGATGCATCCGATGAGCTGATCTCTTTTGTTAACTGCTCAAAGAGAGAGAATGTTCTCTGATGTGAAGTCAATGTCGCAGGGAGTTCATAATCTGCTCCGTATGCAGCCAAGTTTCGCTTTAGCGCAAAGAGACCTTCCTGGATTTAATAGGTGCTGTTCCACAGTGTACTCGCTGTGTTTCGACCGCCGAATTATCGGTGCATCCCTAAATATAACATCTTTATTGACAAGAACAATGTAACCGTAATAATGACATATTTGATGGTGTGACTTGAGTTTCAATCAGCACATGGACAAGGGAGCGCTCGCCGATTACATGGGGGCGCAGCTGCCTTGAACCCTGGTTTAGAAAAATCTGTGGTGTATAAAAAAAATAGATTTAAAATAAATAAACAACAACAACTCTTAGCCTGGTGGGGGGCAAGTAAACCCTGGCGGCCCACCAGGCTTATAATGCACTGGGGGAAACCCTGTAATAATAATAACTGTTGTAGAACTTTCCAGCAGGTGAAACTATATGTGCTAGATGTTATGACTAAGTCCATGGAGCATGCGTCGTTCGTAATCAAAGCACAGTTGTCAGCTGGATCATTGTTCATACTTGCCCTGTGTCATGCTAATTTTGATAGTGATAGTGGCATCTAAAATGTAAAAAATTACATGCAAAATGATTTCAAGTGTGTAATATCTTTCCATTCAAAACTAATAAACATTCTAGAAGTGTCATGGATAACCTTAGCGCTTTGATTAGCATTATATAGTGACATTCCTTGCAGTTGTGCCACCTGATTAACAGTTGTGCCACCTGACAATTGCAACTAAGCTCAAATTAAACAGCTTCTGTTTGGATGCAAGCATTATGTTCCATCCTTGTCATGAAGGTCACACATAACACTTTTTATAGAAATAAAGAGTTTTATGATAAAATAATTTTTTCTAGTTTTACATTGGTTTACATTGGTTGTACCACACTGACATGGAAAGTGTACCAACCTACATATAGTTGAAAGTAGTTATTTTTATTAGTATTTGACAGAGATCAACAAACCTTTTAGCTTAGTCCCAAGGTTCTCTGGGGTTCCTCTAGCTGATGCAACATTTAATTTACAGCTATTGTCTCTTGACTTCAAAATAAAGTCCAATGTTTATGGTTGCACCACCCTGATATTTAGGAAATGTAAATTGCTGGACAAAAGTTTTGCAGTTATTTTAGCAGCTTTAAAACTATTAATATTAGGGAAAAAAAACATAAAATAATGCCAGAGTATTTTATTTTGAGTTTATCATTATTAAAATAACATTTTTAATAATTTTCTTAGTCTGCTCACTTGCTCGGACAGCTGCATCACCTGATATCTTCGGGGTTTGATAAGAATAAAGTGATAGATGTCATGAAAAGATTAAATTATGTTTTTTTATATAATGGACTTGGACACAAAAATATGCACGTCATGTCATTGACCCAATATCATAATACATGAACAACGTGCTTTCATAATAGGCTGTGCTGTTGACACACTGTACTTCGATGAACATTTTCATGCGTACTGTATAGAAGAGCAAAATAATGAACATATTGTGATTTTCATAGACCAGCTGACGTATTTTAGACCGTTCTATAAGCAATACTCGATTGAGAGTGAGAGGACATACATCGTGCCTTACTGTTGCATGTTCTTATTTGTGGTGCAAGTTGGAAAATAAAAGACTACCTTTTTTTACGTTAGCAGTTTATTTTAAAAGTATTTTTTTTAGGAATATATGTAAATATAATAATTATATTGACACCTTTTAAGTGTTGTAGAGGTAACACTTGTGTAGTTGAGAAATAGCCCTAATAGAGTTAATTCCTAACACTGCATAGAAGTGTTATAAAAAACTAACACTGGTTGATGTTAGCAAGCAAAAAGTGGGTTAGGGCAAAAAGTGTCAAATTTACACTAACTTAGTTTAAAGTTACCAACACTCAAAAAAGTGTTAAATTAACACTCTCAGGTGTGGACCCATAAAGACACTTTAAAAGTGTTAAGATCAACTCTTACAGTGTTAATTTGGGTATGCTGATTTTACTGTGCAGGTACTGGTCAACCACAATATGTCAAACTGCAGGACTGTGTGTCTGACACTGTGCTCAGCAGCACTGGGGCACCACAGGGAACTGTTCTTTCCCCATTTCTGGAAACAAACTGGACTGGGCCAAGAACAACGAGGCTGTGCACAAGAAGGGGCAGTGCCGACTATTTCCTCAGGAGGCTCAGGTCCTTCAATGTCTGTAACATCATGCTGCGAATGTTCTACCAGTCGGTGGTAGCCAGCGCCTTTTTTGGGCTTGTGTGCTGGGGCAGCAGGCTGAGGGCAGCAGACGCCAACAAGATCAGCAGGATCATCAGGAAGGCTGGCTCCGTCCTGGGGGTCCAACTCGACTCTTTGGTGGTGGTGTCTGAGAGGAGGATGCTGTGCAAACTGCATAGTATCCTGAACAACAGTACTCACCCTCTCCATCAGGTGCTAACCCCACACAGAAGCAACTTCAGCAACAGACTTATGTAACACTGAATGCCTGAGGGAGTCTTTTCTTCCGCTGGCCATCAAACTGTTTAATGTATCTACCTCCAGTCGCGGGAGGGACAGTGGAGACCAGGGGTCGCGTTAACCAAATATTTTCCGTCATTGACCGTTTTTTTCAAAATCTGAGGGCCATCCGTCATTTTGACAGATTGCAATTCACACCCCTGACCACTTGGTGGCGAAGAGCATATTACAGTAATGGCTCTTGTAGAAGAAGAAAAGTAGAAAAGAAGAAAAATGTCACAGCAGTTGAGTGTCAGAAGTTTCTTTAAAAAGCCCGATGTTGATAAAAAGAGGTGAAAAAAGATGCAGATGAAGATGAAGGACAAACTCAGCCCAATGCATCTCACTATCCGGGTGGTGCTGACAGCGGGTTAAAGAGCTATGGACAGGAGGCCGGTGCAGCTGATCCACTGGTGCAGAAGGAGCTCATGCTGCGGGATTTCCGACCGCTGAAGCGGGTGCTTGCAGGATCAGGAAACCCCTCGTTCAGAGAGTCTTGCCGACTTCTGATCACTTTACTTGGAGAAATGTTCCCTGATTTCAAAACTTTGGCTGAAGAGGCGCTTGTAATTCCAGTTTCCAGTGCGGCAGCAGAGCACAGATTATTTATTACCATTTAAAAAATTAAAGTGACCGGTAAAAACAGATTATGACGGGATTTTTATGACCCTGTCAGTCAAAATGACAGACAACGAAAAAGTCTAGCGCAACCTCTGGTGGAGACACTGTGACCTGAGCCACTTTCTCCCTTGCTTTACTACTGTTGCAGAGCATTTTCCCTTTAGGATTGATAAAGTTTTCTTGAATCTTGAATCTTGTTTGTGGCTTTTGGGAGGAGGTTAAAAAAAGCAATGGAAATAATGATTTCAAAAAGCATTCTAATGGATCTTGTACTCCTTTGTCTTATGACTTTACCCAAAAGGTCAAAATTATAACAAAATTGAGTAAACAATAATAGACTTGTGTCTTTTGCATGCCAAAAGATAAATTGCAATGTTCTGAAAGAAGACCAGCAGGCCAAGAGTTATATATTGGGTGAGGCAAATGTTGACAACTTTTCCTTTGCAGAGACTGATGTACATACAAAAAGGAATGCAGGATATGTTTGAAAAGATATGGGAACCATTTAATTGTGTTTGTAAAAATTATTGATCTAGCAAATGATAATGAAGAGGAATAAGTAGCCCTTATTACCAAGTAACCCTTGTAACAGGATTAATGAGTTCAAATAGCTGGAATCATAATAGATAATTAAATTATGCACAGAATGTTTATTGCTGAGAAGATGACATTTGTGGTATGTATTGTTTGTTTGCAATTTGGTTTTGTTTTGTTTATAACACTTGTACCACAGCATTAATGAGGCACAAGTCTACATATTTGATAGAATTGTGTGTATACATACAAGTGTATATGTATATATAAGAAAATGTCAATAAATATATTAGATATGTTGGGTCTATACTGCGATGTTGGATATGACCAATATCTCATGACTCATCTCATCATGTCTGTGTAATCCACTTGTGATAAAGGAATTAATATAGAGTTGTTGGGTTTATACTGCAATATTGGATCTGACCAATATCTCTGTATGAACACAACTCTGTATTAGTCCCTTATAATTTTGTCGTTGTGCTTCTTCTGCTAAAGTGTCATCCTCCTCTCACCTAAGACTTTTTTGTCTTAAGGGACTTTTGCATGCAAACATTATCATGCTGGTAGAATTTAGGGAGTGCTGCCTTTAAAGTCTGCATGATTAAAATCCCCTGCTATGATATTTACGGCATCAGGATACATGCTCTGATTATTGGTAATGCTTGTAGACCCTGTCTGTGAATGCTCTCATTCATCCAGGTCATAGTTATCTTAAGGAAATTGAATCGAATGCAACTGGACTTGGTTATATGTCTTTGAAGACGTTTCACCTCTCATCCAAGAGGCTTCATCAGTTTGTGTTCCCTTGACTAGGCAAGGGAACATGAACTGACTGTAATAGTTTGTTTCCAAAACCTCCATAGTTGGAATACAGGTGAACAAATAAGTCACATCATAGGATACCATGGTTTCATCAGGATCCATTTTTAGATTTCAGATTTTTTTCAGGACTGGCGAACTGTCCAGGGTGTACCGCGCCTATCGCCCAATGTCAGCTGAGATAGACACAGCACACCCCAGGACCCTCTGGTGGAGGCTAAAGCGGTAGATGACGGATGGATGGATTTTGCTCATGAAGTTAATGGAGTTTTGGATGTGGTGTGGTGTGTTGCCCACCAGGGGTGCCAGTATGTTTGCAATATGCTTAGCTATGTTGTACGTGAACGAGTTGATGCTGCTGACAATGGGTCTGAGAGGAGTCCCTTCTTTATGGATCTTTGGGAGTCCATATAGGCAAGGGATTGTGTCCTGGGGATAAAGACGGTAGTATTGTTTCTTGTCAATGATACCTTCTTTTTGTAAATGTTGTAGACATTCTATTGCCTTCCTTTTTGTAGCCAATCGACTTCGGTTTCAGTTATGTTGTTTTTCCTGATAGCCGATTCTGTAGCTGTAACCAAGTCAACTATAGGTAACTGTTGTGGTGTCATGGCAAAGTTCATGCCCTTAGCTAGGACCTCTTTCTCAGGGTGGTTAAGTTCCCTGTAAGACATGTTCTTTACCCATCTGTTTTATGTTTCATTCTGTGTTGGATGGTTGGACTTTTGCCTCCAAGTAAGTATTTCTGAGTCATTGGTGTTGTTATTGTTTCAGGATTGTAGGTTATGGAATTTTCTGGTCTGTATTTCTTTGCTTTTTGGATGTTGAGATAGTTGGGCTTTCCACAACCTTCTCCAAAATAGCACCAGGTAGGAGTGATGTTAGTTTTCCTACTAAATGGTCTGCTTTCTCTTTCAGCCCTTCAATAGTGAAATTGACCTGTCTTACATGCTCATTGAGGAGTTGGTTTTGTGCCTTATCTAAGATCTTTTCCACTCGATGGCCTCCCATAGTGGAATTTAGGTGTAGGCTAGTTGGTATGAGCCTTTGTTGTCTGCATCTCAGATTAAGACATATAACCAAGTCCAGTTGCATTCAATTTAATTTCCTTAAGATAGCTTGTAGACCCTGTTTCCCACATTGTTTTCCAAAAACGGGACTAATATCTGGACTAATATACTGCTATGTTGGATTCAACCCAATTTCCCTCTATGAAACCAACATTTCAATAATAGTCCCTTTATTGCAAGGGGTTTGTACATACATGATGGGTTTCTACTGCGATATTGAGCCAGGTCCAACATTGCAGTATAGACCCAACATATCTTTATTAGACCCTAGTGTCTAGCGTCTATTACAAGATGACACCCTCCAAAACAGAACTGATCTCAGACCAGCTCACATATGCCAGCTTCTGGATCTATGTCTCAACACCACGTATTTCCAGTTCAGTGGTATATTTTACAGGCAGAAACATGGCTGTGCCATGGGTTCACCAGTATCTCCCATTGTGGCCAATCTATACATGGAGGAAGTAGAACATAAGGCCCTGAACAGCTTTGAAGGCACAACACCGAGCCACTGGTTCAGGCACGTGGATGGCACATGGGTAAAAAACCCAATAGGGGCAACCTTTTACTGAACACATCAACTCAGTTAATAATTACATCAAATTCACCAGAGAAGATGTTAAAGGTAATATTTTGCCCTTCCTAGACTGTGATGTCCACATGGAAAAGGACAGGAGCCTCCACATTCGAGTATACAGGAAACCCATACACACAGACCAATACCTACTTTTCGAGTCACACCACCCAATGGAACACAAACTAGGTTTTATCAGAACCCTGCAATACAAATCAAATCAAATTTTATTTGTATAGCCCAAATTCACAAATCACAGTTTGCCTCAGAGGGCTTTACAATTGTGACCCGCCACGGCTGAAGGGTGAACAAGTCGGCCCAGCGCAAAACGAGAAAAAATAGGAAAAAGGTTTTTTTTTCAAAATGAGGGATTTTCGTTTTTTTCAAAATTACGCATGTTCAAGTTTCAAAGAAGCCACTACATGCTTCAAATCACAGTATTGTGGGTCTTAAAACCATAAACTTTGTATTTGAATTAAGGTTGTTTGAGCGCTGTGAATCATTCCTAGTTTGGGTGTGGCCCGAGCTTTTGTTGTTTTTTCAGCCAATCAGCATTGGTTACAGCTTGGTTACAGCTTGGTTACAGCTACAGCTTGGTACTTGGATACTATGGTAACTTGAACTTATTACATTTGAAATAAGTCTAGAGTCGACCAGCATATAATCAATTCTAGTGAAACTGCCATGCACGGGGGAGAAAAAAGAAAATTTCCTTTCTAAGGGGTGCTGGTGCCTCCAAATGTCAACCAGGTCCAGAGACTTGACAAGGTTATTGAGTACAGAGACAGATTTCAATAATGGGGCCACACACGAGGAGGACCTATCCAATAGCGGATCAAAAACAATTAAAGTCGCCGCCGATAATTATATTATGATCATTATATTCTGTGACAAGGATGAATATTTTACAGAAAAAAATTGGGGTTATCGAAGTTGGGGGCGTAAATGTTTAAGAGAACTAAAGGGACTGAGTTGACCGTACCCGTGACTAGTATGAACATCCCACCTGGATCGGTAGTCTGCGATTTAAAAACAAATGGGATGGTTCTGCAAACAAGAATGGCAACTCCCCTCGCCTTGGATGAAAAGGTGGACTGGTATACCTGAGACAACCACACAGATCTTAAACGCCTCTGCTCTGAAGGTTGGATATGGGTCTCCTGCAAAAAGACAATATCAGACGACAGGGACAAATGCGAGAATACTTTACCTCGTTCAAGAGCCCTGCCTAAACCCCTACAAATCCAAGTAGTAAAAGTAATGTGACTCATCCCTGACCTAAGTGAGTAAATGACATAGATCTATGCGGAGGGGCAGAAGGTGACGTTTGACATGTGACATACAAAGAACTGGCAAAACATCAAGTGACAAAAAAGACAAACGAAAAAGGACAAATAAAACCCACACAGAACCCAAACCCGCTAAAAGAACTAAGCGGTACATCCCACTAGCTAACACGGAGGCTGCCGGGAAACAGAGCCAGCCAAACTGCACACTGAAAAGCCCAATAACCACGGGCCCATGCACATCTCCAACACACTAACTAATGTTTAAATTGCACCCACTATTAAGTACTCAGTGTAAGCGATATTCAGAACACACACTTGGTGAGATATAACAGGTGGAAAGGTATAAACAGTGCTGCATATAAAACATCAAACTTAAGAAAATAAAGAGAAAGTACAAAAGAAAAATATGTGTATATATGAAAAGGTAAACGCTTAAATTTAAATCCTACAGTCTGAGCATTTTTTGTTAACCTTTTCACAGCTGTTTTGTTTGCCTACCCAGGAGGGGGAGAACTTTTTCATAGTCCCCGATCACACGATATATTTCTCCATTTGGAGAACATTTTTTGTTGCGTTTGCTTTTAGTTAATTTTCGTAGTACTTTGCTTTATTACTCTGATCAGGGCAACTTTGGTTATTAATAAAATAACCTTCTCTGCATCTGAGTCCTGTTTCGAGTCTCGGTCTGACACTGAGAGACATATTCCAAATAAATTAAGCTTTGTATCTCACCTAATTCAGAATATCTTAAACTGAATTTATAGTGCTTATCACTATTTCCATAAAATTTTATTTTTACAATCATTTTGCCTTTCCCTCAAAGGTGCAGCGATTGTCTTCCCGAGAAGTGGTTCTGTGGCGACTTTTTTCTTTTCGTGACTGACTTTCATTGATAGTGACAGTGTCCAGATTTATGCACCCGAGGATGCACACTGTGAAACGCTATTCAAACACATAACATTACATTATGCCGCATCAGTGATCAACTGGAAATAAAAGTGTTAGATCTGAACATTTATCAAAATGCTGAATAGGAAAATATCTAATCCGAAAATATCCATGTATACACAATAATAGTAATATACGAAGGGTATAAAGAGTTGGCAAACCGTTCAGCATCGGCTGGTGACACAAACATCTTTAATGTGTTGTTGTAGTCGACATGGAGCTTGGCTGGAAAGCGCAGGGAACATTTAGCACCAGCTTCGGTTAGCCGCTTCCTCACCAGAGCCGGCCCTGGGCATAGGCAGTATAGGCAAATGCTAGGGGCGCCGTCATCCGCAGGGGGCTCCGAAAACGGAGAAAAAAAAAAAAATAATAATTTTTTTTTTAATTATAAATACTACTTTTTTTTTTTTTTTTTTTTTTTTTTTTTTTACCAGTGCCATTATTACTATTATTTCGAAATATTATATAAGCCCACAGCAACATAAAGTCATAGCAAAGATTATTAAATAATGCAGAAGCCTTTTTTCTGGGTGCAACGAGCCGTTGTTCTGTACCTGCCCTCTGTGAGGGGGGCGGGGTCAAGAGGCCAGCTGCCTGAATCTGACTGGACCGTGACCCAGAGACGAAGAAAAAGATTAATGACACTGTATCGAAATTATGTCCAAAAGACTGAAGCCATCTGGCGCCCAAGGAAGGAAAAGAAGGAAAGAAGAGGAAGAAAAACGTGAAAAAGATTGAGGTACAGTAATGTCAATGTGATGAAGTGCATGAAATTAATAGTTTAATGCATCGTAGTTACCGTTGTTGGAGCAGAGTGTTAGCTTGCTAGCTTACTTCGGACGATAGCAACATTGTTTAATAATCAATAAATAGCTGAGTCGAAGTGTGTTAATGTTACTACACCTTAAATTCATCAGGGACGTTTGGAAACTTAACGTTAGGCCTGTTCAGGTGTTATTTTACAGGTGTCTTTCCTGCTTGTATGTCAGTTAAAATGCTTTTAGTTGTCCATCCCCTTTGTAATAGGGTGGTTGTAAGCCTTTGGTTTTATGTGTCACAGTTTATGTTTGTTAAAGTTTACATCAGTGTTAAAGTGCAGTTAGAGTGTATGACTGTTAATATTTCATACCTTAGCTTTCCCATATCATTCATAGGCTATATATACATATATATTTATTTCACTGCACTTTACTGTTTTTTTTCACTATGGTTAGACTGAATTGCACTGCAATGACAATAAAGTTGAATGACTCTCATCACATTTTCATTATTAGTCTATATTAGTCTCATGTATAGCACACCAAGTATCTGTGTTTTTATTAAAATGTAACATGCAGTCGTCACATATACTTCTCTTCTCTCTTCAGATGCACTTTTAAAATATTTCAGTACCACCCCCAGTGACACAGCATCAGGTGCTCCTGTCCTTTTTAATTTTATCACTTGTTTCTTTCTTTAGTTTTTATTTGGTGTGATATTTTTTACTCAAAGAAATAAAATCTTAAATACACACATGCAGTTTCTGTGTGATTGTATGAAAGTTGATTGTGAAATTGACTGCTGCGATGCAAGGGGGCGCCAGCTAAAATCTTGCCTAGGGCACCAAATTACTCAGGGCCGGCACTGTTCCTCACGTTCGTAAAGGCTTGTCGCTGTGCCGAGACCTCCGCCGTGTAGTCGGGGAAAATGGAGGCTCTCTCACCGTGATAGTGCAGGGGTGCTATAATACGTTGATCATGTCCCTGTCGTTGTGTACCTTGGCAATGCTGATCCGCGGTTGTTCATTAGGCCGAGGCTTTGGTCTTAGGCTACGATGAGCCCAGTCTATTTTCACATGTCTGCTAAAGTTGTCTTAGCCGAGTAGCTCTGGGATCAGCTTAGAAACAAAATCAGTAGGGCTGCCTTTCTCTTCACCATCTTTAATGCCCACAATCCTGACATTGAGTCTCCAAGTCATTCACTTTAGGTCTGATGAGACCATTAGCCACCTGTAGCTCATTGCACGTAGCTTCCAGTGCTGTTATGCGGCCGTCATTAGCTGACATGACTCCATCGAAATCATCAGCGGCGCTCAGTTTCATGGTGTTTCTTCTGAAGCGACGATAGCGTTGCTTCAATTGCATCTAGTCGGCCCTCAAAAGATTTCTTTAAGCCATCTACCAGAAAGGTGATTTTCACAAGCTCAGCCCCGTGATTAGCGATACCCGCTAATATAGCATCGTTGCACTGGTTGTATTTGTTGTGGTTACTTTGGGGTTCCCCAGAAGGAGCAATATTTAACTTTTGGCCCCAAATTGGCCAATTGGCCACAAAATTAGCATTTTCTCTATGGCCACTTTTTTCCTTTGTATAATGCAATAGGATACATTTTCTACAACATTGACCCTTGAAAGTAAAAAACAAAACAAAAAAAAAACATCTATATAAGTTCTATATGGCTACAATCGTAAACAGCAGACCATGAGAGATGTGTCAATCCTGATTCCTGAAGTCCCATACCTTCTGGATTTTTTCCAGGACTAATATTTTCCAGGGGCCATTGGGACCGCTTGCAGACCACTCAGTTATATTGTTGGGCTCTAGGGGCCACTCAGGGTTGTTCAGTGGCTATTTGGGTACCTTGCAGACGACTGAGAAGGCCATAAAATGCATCTGTATTTTGGCCCACCCAGAATTTATGAGGGTTTTTTGGGGAGCCTTGTAGACCACGAAATTGGTTACATGAAGCATTTTTATTCTGGGGGACATGCAGGTGCACTGTTGGTCCCTAGAGTCACTCTTGCGGCCCTTAGAAAGCACTGCAGACAAATCCAATGCATTTTAAATGAGTAGACCCTGTGGGCCCAAGATTCATATTGTTAGGGTCTAATAAAGATAAACTGGGTGATACTGAGAGATTGGCCTCCAGAGTCTTGATCAGTGCCCCCTGGTGCCCAAAAATGCAACTACCATGAATAACTGCATACTTGGATACTGGCACTGCGATATTGGCTTACTGGCAAAATGGTCCCAATACACATGAATGGATGGCAGGCCCAACATAGTAAATGTTGTGAAAAAAATTCAACTTTTAGGTAAAACCGGGCAAAAAAGGCCAACTTCTCATGAAAAAACCCTAACCCTTACCCTAACCCTAACCCTAACCCTAACCCTTACCCTAACCCTAACCCTTACCCTTACCCCTAACCCTTACCCTAACCCTAACCCTTACCCCTTACCCTAACCCTTACCCTAACCCTTACCCTAACCCTAACCCTTAAGTTATTTTTGGTGGGCTTTGCTGTATAGCTGCGCCCTTTGAGTGTGTCAAATGTCAAGCAGCTGTCCGTCACGGCTCAGAGGTGCACTTAGATCACCTGGGGGTGGAGGTGAGCAGCAGCAGCCTTTGTTATGCGCACTTCAGAAACACGGCACCACAACAAGTAACTTGTGCGCCAAGATCTTGAGTTGGCCCCAGACACTGGTGGGCCATCGCTTCTCGGCCTTTTGGCTAAGATCAAGTGTAGTATCTGTTCTTATCAGTTTAATATCTGATATGTCCTCTATATGGGGATTAAATATTAAAAGCATTTTTGAGCATTGGGCGGTGAAACCTTGGGCTTGCTCTCTTCACTCCTTGCATTGACCTGGTATTGCAGTGCCACCAGGAACGGTGCACCGTTCTCTTTTTTTCTGTGAAAACCAAAGCAAGGCTGAAACTGGAAGGACATTAACGTGTGACCGTGCGTCAACGTAATTGCAAGCCCACGTTTCTTGTAAGGAAGCAGCAGTGTAAAAGCGTGCTGCAGTGTAAAAGCGTGCTGCAGTGTAAAAGCTTACAGCACCTGGTATTCCCAGGCGGTCTCCGATCCAAGTACTAACCAGGCCCGACCCTGCTTAGCTTCCGAGATCAGACGAGATTGGGCGTGCTCAGGGTGGTGTGGCCGTAAGCCGACGGGCAGGTGACACAGACTCCTTTTATAGACCAGGCAAGGCCCCCTGCTCGTGGAGGGGCTCAAAAGGCAGCCTTCCGAACACACTGCACTTGAGCGTTTATCGCCACTACCTGCTACACTCTATTCCAGTATTAGGAAGCTACACCGAGATGGGTAAGCTGCTGTTGGTGCCGTCAGGTGCAGTTGTTGCTGAATCGATAGGAAATGACAGCCAGGTATGCCAGTGAAAAGGTCGAGTGTTTCCTCTCCAATGTGTGCCGGAGGTTGAAGTTGAACACAGCACAGCATTAACGAGCACCTGAGTCAAGGCATTGGACTCTGGGACTATCCATTTCCTGCACCATCAGCCAAAGAGCTGTGTCTGGGAACAGCCACCCAGTGCTGGGCAAGTACACCTCATACTTACCTGGCAGGGGAGATACCATGATCAAGAAGGTGGTTCACCCAGGGCGAGGCTCAGCCATTGCACTCTGGTTGTGCTGACCCCTGCAAATTCCCCAAACGTGGGAATCTTGACTGCATAATTTTTGCTAGTGGGGTACTGCGTCCGCGCTCTCCCCCGATGACGTAGTTGTAAGCAAAGGTCAGCCGCCCAAGGTTCCGCCTTGTGTGCCCATCTCCAGGCTTCTCACGTGCTCGCAGAGCGACATCCCCAGTCTTTCCAAGTTGCTGGGAATGGGATGGTTGTGGGTGTTGTCTTTTAGCTCTAAGGAAATGTCATGCTCCCTTTCCCGGCTCTTTGTAGGTAGAACTGGATTGTTGGAGATGGATCCATGGCCATCATGCCAAGGGTTAATACTTTGGCGCTTGCTCCGTCCACTCCTGTACATTGACCTGATATTGAAGCGATGCCAGGAGCAGCTCACCATTTCAGAAGCCCGGAGGAGTTGGGAAACGGCCCGGCAGTTTGTACTGCTCGGTGTGACACAGAGCTGCTTTGCTCATGCACTCACATCTACCACTAAACCTTGGAGGTGTCCCCCGTGAGCGAGGAATGTGCCACAGCCTCAGCGGTTGATAGAAAACTGCAGCACACAACCAACGGTAAGAATGCGCTTCCAAACATGCAGTCAAATGTGGGCGGTTGATTGGCCGGCAAACCAAAAACGTTGAAGAAAGGCTGTCCCAAGGTGGCCGGCCGGGCCGACCGAGACTGTGGTGACTCTGGCGGATAGACTCCTTGGCTGCTCTCAAGGAGAGGGGCTATGTTGACTCTGGTTTTTCTTCAAAATGCTCAAGTCTTTCGCCTTTTACTAAAGACTTCCGTGGAGAGGAACGTCCAAGAGTTTAAGTTATTTTTGGTGGGCTTTGCTGTATGGCTGCGCCCTTTGATTGTGTCAAATGTCAAGCAGCTGTCCGTCACGGCTCAGAGGTGCACTTAGATCACCTGGGGGTGGAGGTGAGCAGCAGCAGCCTTTGTTATGCGCACTTCAGAAACACGGCACCACAACAAGTAACTTGTGCGCCAAGATCTTGAGTTGGCCCCAGACACTGGTGGGCCATCGCTTCTCGGCCTTTTGGCTAAGATCAAGTGTAGTATCTGTTCTTATCAGTTTAATATCTGATATGTCCTCTATATGGGGATTAAATATTAAATGCATTTTTGAGCATTGGGCGGTGAAACCTTGGGCTTGCTCTCTTCACTCCTTGCATTGACCTGGTATTGCAGTGCCACCAGGAACGGTGCACCGTTCTCTTTTTTTCTGTGAAAACCAAAGCAAGGCTGAAACTGGAAGGACATTAACGTGTGCCCGTGCGTCAACGTAATTGCAAGCCCACGTTTCTTGTAAGGAAGCAGCAGTGTAAAAGCTTACAGCACCTGGTATTCCCAGGCGGTCTCCCATCCAAGTACTAACCAGGCCCGACCCTGCTTAGCTTCCGAGATCAGACGAGATCGGGCGTGCTCAGGGTGGTGTGGCCGTAAGCCGACGGGCAGGTGACACAGACTCCTTTTATAGACCAGGCAAGGCCCCCTGCTCGTGGAGGGGCTCAAAAGGCAGCCTTCGGAACACACTGCACTTGAGCCTTTATCGCCACTACCTGCTACACTCTATTCCAGTATTAGGAAGCTACACCGAGATGGGTAAGCTGCTGTTGGTGCCGTCAGGTGCAGTTGTTGCTGAATCGATAGGAAATGACAGCCAGGTATGCCAGTGAAAAGGTCGAGTGTTTCCTCTCCAATGTGTGCCGGAGGTTGAAGTTGAACACAGCACAGCATTAACGAGCACCTGAGTCAAGGCATTGGACTCTGGGACTATCCATTTCCTGCACCATCAGCCAAAGAGCTGTGTCTGGGAACAGCCACCCAGTGCTGGGCAAGTACACCTCATACTTACCTGGCAGGGGAGATACCATGATCAAGAAGGTGGTTCACCCAGGGCGAGGCTCAGCCATTGCACTCTGGTTGTGCTGACCCCTGCAAATTCCCCAAACGTGGGAATCTTGACTGCATAATTTTTGCTAGTGGGGTACTGCGTCCGCGCTCTCCCCCGATGACGTAGTTGTAAGCAAAGGTCAGCCGCCCAAGGTTCCGCCTTGTGTGCCCATCTCCAGGCTTCTCACGTGCTCGCAGAGCGACATCCCCAGTCTTTCCAAGTTGCTGGGAATGGGATGGTTGTGGGTGTTGTCTTTTAGCTCTAAGGAAATGTCATGCTCCCTTTCCCGGCTCTTTGTAGGTAGAACTGGATTGTTGGAGATGGATCCATGGCCATCATGCCAAGGGTTAATACTTTGGCGCTTGCTCCGTCCACTCCTGTACATTGACCTGATATTGAAGCGATGCCAGGAGCAGCTCACCATTTCAGAAGCCCGGAGGAGTTGGGAAACGGCCCGGCAGTTTGTACTGCTCGGTGTGACACAGAGCTGCTTTGCTCATGCACTCACATCTACCACTAAACCTTGGAGGTGTCCCCCGTGAGCGAGGAATGTGCCACAGCCTCAGCGGTTGATAGAAAACTGCAGCACACAACCAACGGTAAGAATGCGCTTCCAAACATGCAGTCAAATGTGGGCGGTTGATTGGCCGGCAAACCAAAAACGTTGAAGAAAGGCTGTCCCAAGGTGGCCGGCCGGGCCGACCGAGACTGTGGTGACTCTGGCGGATAGACTCCTTGGCTGCTCTCAAGGAGAGGGGCTATGTTGACTCTGGTTTTTCTTCAAAATGCTCAAGTCTTTCGCCTTTTACTAAAGACTTCCGTGGAGAGGAACGTCCAAGAGTTTAAGTTATTTTTGGTGGGCTTTGCTGTATGGCTGCGCCCTTTGATTGTGTCAAATGTCAAGCAGCTGTCCGTCACGGCTCAGAGGTGCACTTAGATCACCTGGGGGTGGAGGTGAGCAGCAGCAGCCTTTGTTATGCGCACTTCAGAAACACGGCACCACAACAAGTAACTTGTGCGCCAAGATCTTGAGTTGGCCCCAGACACTGGTGGGCCATCGCTTCTCGGCCTTTTGGCTAAGATCAAGTGTAGTATCTGTTCTTATCAGTTTAATATCTGATATGTCCTCTATATGGGGATTAAATATTAAATGCATTTTTGAGCATTGGGCGGTGAAACCTTGGGCTTGCTCTCTTCACTCCTTGCATTGACCTGGTATTGCAGTGCCACCAGGAACGGTGCACCGTTCTCTTTTTTTCTGTGAAAACCAAAGCAAGGCTGAAACTGGAAGGACATTAACGTGTGCCCGTGCGTCAACGTAATTGCAAGCCCACGTTTCTTGTAAGGAAGCAGCAGTGTAAAAGCGTGCTGCAGTCTAAAAGCGTGCTGCAGTCTAAAAGCGTGCTGCAGTGTAAAAGCTTACAGCACCTGGTATTCCCAGGCGGTCTCCCATCCAAGTACTAACCAGGCCCGACCCTGCTTAGCTTCCGAGATCAGACGAGATCGGGCGTGCTCAGGGTGGTGTGGCCGTAAGCCGACGGGCAGGTGACACAGACTCCTTTTATAGACCAGGCAAGGCCCCCTGCTCGTGGAGGGGCTCAAAAGGCAGCCTTCGGAACACACTGCACTTGAGCCTTTATCGCCACTACCTGCTACACTCTATTCCAGTATTAGGAAGCTACACCGAGATGGGTAAGCTGCTGTTGGTGCCGTCAGGTGCAGTTGTTGCTGAATCGATAGGAAATGACAGCCAGGTATGCCAGTGAAAAGGTCGAGTGTTTCCTCTCCAATGTGTGCCGGAGGTTGAAGTTGAACACAGCACAGCATTAACGAGCACCTGAGTCAAGGCATTGGACTCTGGGACTATCCATTTCCTGCACCATCAGCCAAAGAGCTGTGTCTGGGAACAGCCACCCAGTGCTGGGCAAGTACACCTCATACTTACCTGGCAGGGGAGATACCATGATCAAGAAGGTGGTTCACCCAGGGCGAGGCTCAGCCATTGCACTCTGGTTGTGCTGACCCCTGCAAGTTCCCCAAACGTGGGAATCTTGACTGCATAATTTTTGCTAGCGGGGTACTGCGTCCGCGCTCTCCCCCGATGACGTAGTTGTAAGCAAAGGTCAGCCGCCCAAGGTTCCGCCTTGTGTGCCCATCTCCAGGCTTCTCACGTGCTCGCAGAGCGACATCCCCAGTCTTTCCAAGTTGCTGGGAATGGGATGGTTGTGGGTGTTGTCTTTTAGCTCTAAGGAAATGTCATGCTCCCTTTCCCGGCTCTTTGTAGGTAGAACTGGATTGTTGGAGATGGATCCATGGCCATCATGCCAAGGGTTAATACTTTGGCGCTTGCTCCGTCCACTCCTGTACATTGACCTGATATTGAAGCGATGCCAGGAGCAGCTCACCATTTCAGAAGCCCGGAGGAGTTGGGAAACGGCCCGGCAGTTTGTACTGCTCGGTGTGACACAGAGCTGCTTTGCTCATGCACTCACATCTACCACTAAACCTTGGAGGTGTCCCCCGTGAGCGAGGAATGTGCCACAGCCTCAGCGGTTGATAGAAAACTGCAGCACACAACCAACGGTAAGAATGCGCTTCCAAACATGCAGTCAAATGTGGGCGGTTGATTGGCCGGCAAACCAAAAACGTTGAAGAAAGGCTGTCCCAAGGTGGCCGGCCGGGCCGACCGAGACTGTGGTGACTCTGGCGGATAGACTCCTTGGCTGCTCTCAAGGAGAGGGGCTATGTTGACTCTGGTTTTTCTTCAAAATGCTCAAGTCTTTCGCCTTTTACTAAAGACTTCCGTGGAGAGGAACGTCCAAGAGTTTAAGTTATTTTTGGTGGGCTTTGCTGTATGGCTGCGCCCTTTGATTGTGTCAAATGTCAAGCAGCTGTCCGTCACGGCTCAGAGGTGCACTTAGATCACCTGGGGGTGGAGGTGAGCAGCAGCAGCCTTTGTTATGCGCACTTCAGAAACACGGCACCACAACAAGTAACTTGTGCGCCAAGATCTTGAGTTGGCCCCAGACACTGGTGGGCCATCGCTTCTCGGCCTTTTGGCTAAGATCAAGTGTAGTATCTGTTCTTATCAGTTTAATATCTGATATGTCCTCTATATGGGGATTAAATATTAAATGCATTTTTGAGCATTGGGCGGTGAAACCTTGGGCTTGCTCTCTTCACTCCTTGCATTGACCTGGTATTGCAGTGCCACCAGGAACGGTGCACCGTTCTCTTTTTTTCTGTGAAAACCAAAGCAAGGCTGAAACTGGAAGGACATTAACGTGTGCCCGTGCGTCAACGTAATTGCAAGCCCACGTTTCTTGTAAGGAAGCAGCAGTGTAAAAGCGTGCTGCAGTCTAAAAGCGTGCTGCAGTGTAAAAGCTTACAGCACCTGGTATTCCCAGGCGGTCTCCCATCCAAGTACTAACCAGGCCCGACCCTGCTTAGCTTCCGAGATCAGACGAGATCGGGCGTGCTCAGGGTGGTGTGGCCGTAAGCCGACGGGCAGGTGACACAGACTCCTTTTATAGACCAGGCAAGGCCCCCTGCTCGTGGAGGGGCTCAAAAGGCAGCCTTCGGAACACACTGCACTTGAGCCTTTATCGCCACTACCTGCTACACTCTATTCCAGTATTAGGAAGCTACACCGAGATGGGTAAGCTGCTGTTGGTGCCGTCAGGTGCAGTTGTTGCTGAATCGATAGGAAATGACAGCCAGGTATGCCAGTGAAAAGGTCGAGTGTTTCCTCTCCAATGTGTGCCGGAGGTTGAAGTTGAACACAGCACAGCATTAACGAGCACCTGAGTCAAGGCATTGGACTCTGGGACTATCCATTTCCTGCACCATCAGCCAAAGAGCTGTGTCTGGGAACAGCCACCCAGTGCTGGGCAAGTACACCTCATACTTACCTGGCAGGGGAGATACCATGATCAAGAAGGTGGTTCACCCAGGGCGAGGCTCAGCCATTGCACTCTGGTTGTGCTGACCCCTGCAAATTCCCCAAACGTGGGAATCTTGACTGCATAATTTTTGCTAGTGGGGTACTGCGTCCGCGCTCTCCCCCGATGACGTAGTTGTAAGCAAAGGTCAGCCGCCCAAGGTTCCGCCTTGTGTGCCCATCTCCAGGCTTCTCACGTGCTCGCAGAGCGACATCCCCAGTCTTTCCAAGTTGCTGGGAATGGGATGGTTGTGGGTGTTGTCTTTTAGCTCTAAGGAAATGTCATGCTCCCTTTCCCGGCTCTTTGTAGGTAGAACTGGATTGTTGGAGATGGATCCATGGCCATCATGCCAAGGGTTAATACTTTGGCGCTTGCTCCGTCCACTCCTGTACATTGACCTGATATTGAAGCGATGCCAGGAGCAGCTCACCATTTCAGAAGCCCGGAGGAGTTGGGAAACGGCCCGGCAGTTTGTACTGCTCGGTGTGACACAGAGCTGCTTTGCTCATGCACTCACATCTACCACTAAACCTTGGAGGTGTCCCCCGTGAGCGAGGAATGTGCCACAGCCTCAGCGGTTGATAGAAAACTGCAGCACACAACCAACGGTAAGAATGCGCTTCCAAACATGCAGTCAAATGTGGGCGGTTGATTGGCCGGCAAACCAAAAACGTTGAAGAAAGGCTGTCCCAAGGTGGCCGGCCGGGCCGACCGAGACTGTGGTGACTCTGGCGGATAGACTCCTTGGCTGCTCTCAAGGAGAGGGGCTATGTTGACTCTGGTTTTTCTTCAAAATGCTCAAGTCTTTCGCCTTTTACTAAAGACTTCCGTGGAGAGGAACGTCCAAGAGTTTAAGTTATTTTTGGTGGGCTTTGCTGTATGGCTGCGCCCTTTGATTGTGTCAAATGTCAAGCAGCTGTCCGTCACGGCTCAGAGGTGCACTTAGATCACCTGGGGGTGGAGGTGAGCAGCAGCAGCCTTTGTTATGCGCACTTCAGAAACACGGCACCACAACAAGTAACTTGTGCGCCAAGATCTTGAGTTGGCCCCAGACACTGGTGGGCCATCGCTTCTCGGCCTTTTGGCTAAGATCAAGTGTAGTATCTGTTCTTATCAGTTTAATATCTGATATGTCCTCTATATGGGGATTAAATATTAAATGCATTTTTGAGCATTGGGCGGTGAAACCTTGGGCTTGCTCTCTTCACTCCTTGCATTGACCTGGTATTGCAGTGCCACCAGGAACGGTGCACCGTTCTCTTTTTTTCTGTGAAAACCAAAGCAAGGCTGAAACTGGAAGGACATTAACGTGTGCCCGTGCGTCAACGTAATTGCAAGCCCACGTTTCTTGTAAGGAAGCAGCAGTGTAAAAGCGTGCTGCAGTCTAAAAGCGTGCTGCAGTCTAAAAGCGTGCTGCAGTGTAAAAGCTTACAGCACCTGGTATTCCCAGGCGGTCTCCCATCCAAGTACTAACCAGGCCCGACCCTGCTTAGCTTCCGAGATCAGACGAGATCGGGCGTGCTCAGGGTGGTGTGGCCGTAAGCCGACGGGCAGGTGACACAGACTCCTTTTATAGACCAGGCAAGGCCCCCTGCTCGTGGAGGGGCTCAAAAGGCAGCCTTCGGAACACACTGCACTTGAGCCTTTATCGCCACTACCTGCTACACTCTATTCCAGTATTAGGAAGCTACACCGAGATGGGTAAGCTGCTGTTGGTGCCGTCAGGTGCAGTTGTTGCTGAATCGATAGGAAATGACAGCCAGGTATGCCAGTGAAAAGGTCGAGTGTTTCCTCTCCAATGTGTGCCGGAGGTTGAAGTTGAACACAGCACAGCATTAACGAGCACCTGAGTCAAGGCATTGGACTCTGGGACTATCCATTTCCTGCACCATCAGCCAAAGAGCTGTGTCTGGGAACAGCCACCCAGTGCTGGGCAAGTACACCTCATACTTACCTGGCAGGGGAGATACCATGATCAAGAAGGTGGTTCACCCAGGGCGAGGCTCAGCCATTGCACTCTGGTTGTGCTGACCCCTGCAAATTCCCCAAACGTGGGAATCTTGACTGCATAATTTTTGCTAGTGGGGTACTGCGTCCGCGCTCTCCCCCGATGACGTAGTTGTAAGCAAAGGTCAGCCGCCCAAGGTTCCGCCTTGTGTGCCCATCTCCAGGCTTCTCACGTGCTCGCAGAGCGACATCCCCAGTCTTTCCAAGTTGCTGGGAATGGGATGGTTGTGGGTGTTGTCTTTTAGCTCTAAGGAAATGTCATGCTCCCTTTCCCGGCTCTTTGTAGGTAGAACTGGATTGTTGGAGATGGATCCATGGCCATCATGCCAAGGGTTAATACTTTGGCGCTTGCTCCGTCCACTCCTGTACATTGACCTGATATTGAAGCGATGCCAGGAGCAGCTCACCATTTCAGAAGCCCGGAGGAGTTGGGAAACGGCCCGGCAGTTTGTACTGCTCGGTGTGACACAGAGCTGCTTTGCTCATGCACTCACATCTACCACTAAACCTTGGAGGTGTCCCCCGTGAGCGAGGAATGTGCCACAGCCTCAGCGGTTGATAGAAAACTGCAGCACACAACCAACGGTAAGAATGCGCTTCCAAACATGCAGTCAAATGTGGGCGGTTGATTGGCCGGCAAACCAAAAACGTTGAAGAAAGGCTGTCCCAAGGTGGCCGGCCGGGCCGACCGAGACTGTGGTGACTCTGGCGGATAGACTCCTTGGCTGCTCTCAAGGAGAGGGGCTATGTTGACTCTGGTTTTTCTTCAAAATGCTCAAGTCTTTCGCCTTTTACTAAAGACTTCCGTGGAGAGGAACGTCCAAGAGTTTAAGTTATTTTTGGTGGGCTTTGCTGTATGGCTGCGCCCTTTGATTGTGTCAAATGTCAAGCAGCTGTCCGTCACGGCTCAGAGGTGCACTTAGATCACCTGGGGGTGGAGGTGAGCAGCAGCAGCCTTTGTTATGCGCACTTCAGAAACACGGCACCACAACAAGTAACTTGTGCGCCAAGATCTTGAGTTGGCCCCAGACACTGGTGGGCCATCGCTTCTCGGCCTTTTGGCTAAGATCAAGTGTAGTATCTGTTCTTATCAGTTTAATATCTGATATGTCCTCTATATGGGGATTAAATATTAAATGCATTTTTGAGCATTGGGCGGTGAAACCTTGGGCTTGCTCTCTTCACTCCTTGCATTGACCTGGTATTGCAGTGCCACCAGGAACGGTGCACCGTTCTCTTTTTTTCTGTGAAAACCAAAGCAAGGCTGAAACTGGAAGGACATTAACGTGTGCCCGTGCGTCAACGTAATTGCAAGCCCACGTTTCTTGTAAGGAAGCAGCAGTGTAAAAGCTTACAGCACCTGGTATTCCCAGGCGGTCTCCCATCCAAGTACTAACCAGGCCCGACCCTGCTTAGCTTCCGAGATCAGACGAGATCGGGCGTGCTCAGGGTGGTGTGGCCGTAAGCCGACGGGCAGGTGACACAGACTCCTTTTATAGACCAGGCAAGGCCCCCTGCTCGTGGAGGGGCTCAAAAGGCAGCCTTCGGAACACACTGCACTTGAGCCTTTATCGCCACTACCTGCTACACTCTATTCCAGTATTAGGAAGCTACACCGAGATGGGTAAGCTGCTGTTGGTGCCGTCAGGTGCAGTTGTTGCTGAATCGATAGGAAATGACAGCCAGGTATGCCAGTGAAAAGGTCGAGTGTTTCCTCTCCAATGTGTGCCGGAGGTTGAAGTTGAACACAGCACAGCATTAACGAGCACCTGAGTCAAGGCATTGGACTCTGGGACTATCCATTTCCTGCACCATCAGCCAAAGAGCTGTGTCTGGGAACAGCCACCCAGTGCTGGGCAAGTACACCTCATACTTACCTGGCAGGGGAGATACCATGATCAAGAAGGTGGTTCACCCAGGGCGAGGCTCAGCCATTGCACTCTGGTTGTGCTGACCCCTGCAAATTCCCCAAACGTGGGAATCTTGACTGCATAATTTTTGCTAGTGGGGTACTGCGTCCGCGCTCTCCCCCGATGACGTAGTTGTAAGCAAAGGTCAGCCGCCCAAGGTTCCGCCTTGTGTGCCCATCTCCAGGCTTCTCACGTGCTCGCAGAGCGACATCCCCAGTCTTTCCAAGTTGCTGGGAATGGGATGGTTGTGGGTGTTGTCTTTTAGCTCTAAGGAAATGTCATGCTCCCTTTCCCGGCTCTTTGTAGGTAGAACTGGATTGTTGGAGATGGATCCATGGCCATCATGCCAAGGGTTAATACTTTGGCGCTTGCTCCGTCCACTCCTGTACATTGACCTGATATTGAAGCGATGCCAGGAGCAGCTCACCATTTCAGAAGCCCGGAGGAGTTGGGAAACGGCCCGGCAGTTTGTACTGCTCGGTGTGACACAGAGCTGCTTTGCTCATGCACTCACATCTACCACTAAACCTTGGAGGTGTCCCCCGTGAGCGAGGAATGTGCCACAGCCTCAGCGGTTGATAGAAAACTGCAGCACACAACCAACGGTAAGAATGCGCTTCCAAACATGCAGTCAAATGTGGGCGGTTGATTGGCCGGCAAACCAAAAACGTTGAAGAAAGGCTGTCCCAAGGTGGCCGGCCGGGCCGACCGAGACTGTGGTGACTCTGGCGGATAGACTCCTTGGCTGCTCTCAAGGAGAGGGGCTATGTTGACTCTGGTTTTTCTTCAAAATGCTCAAGTCTTTCGCCTTTTACTAAAGACTTCCGTGGAGAGGAACGTCCAAGAGTTTAAGTTATTTTTGGTGGGCTTTGCTGTATGGCTGCGCCCTTTGATTGTGTCAAATGTCAAGCAGCTGTCCGTCACGGCTCAGAGGTGCACTTAGATCACCTGGGGGTGGAGGTGAGCAGCAGCAGCCTTTGTTATGCGCACTTCAGAAACACGGCACCACAACAAGTAACTTGTGCGCCAAGATCTTGAGTTGGCCCCAGACACTGGTGGGCCATCGCTTCTCGGCCTTTTGGCTAAGATCAAGTGTAGTATCTGTTCTTATCAGTTTAATATCTGATATGTCCTCTATATGGGGATTAAATATTAAATGCATTTTTGAGCATTGGGCGGTGAAACCTTGGGCTTGCTCTCTTCACTCCTTGCATTGACCTGGTATTGCAGTGCCACCAGGAACGGTGCACCGTTCTCTTTTTTTCTGTGAAAACCAAAGCAAGGCTGAAACTGGAAGGACATTAACGTGTGCCCGTGCGTCAACGTAATTGCAAGCCCACGTTTCTTGTAAGGAAGCAGCAGTGTAAAAGCTTACAGCACCTGGTATTCCCAGGCGGTCTCCCATCCAAGTACTAACCAGGCCCGACCCTGCTTAGCTTCCGAGATCAGACGAGATCGGGCGTGCTCAGGGTGGTGTGGCCGTAAGCCGACGGGCAGGTGACACAGACTCCTTTTATAGACCAGGCAAGGCCCCCTGCTCGTGGAGGGGCTCAAAAGGCAGCCTTCGGAACACACTGCACTTGAGCCTTTATCGCCACTACCTGCTACACTCTATTCCAGTATTAGGAAGCTACACCGAGATGGGTAAGCTGCTGTTGGTGCCGTCAGGTGCAGTTGTTGCTGAATCGATAGGAAATGACAGCCAGGTATGCCAGTGAAAAGGTCGAGTGTTTCCTCTCCAATGTGTGCCGGAGGTTGAAGTTGAACACAGCACAGCATTAACGAGCACCTGAGTCAAGGCATTGGACTCTGGGACTATCCATTTCCTGCACCATCAGCCAAAGAGCTGTGTCTGGGAACAGCCACCCAGTGCTGGGCAAGTACACCTCATACTTACCTGGCAGGGGAGATACCATGATCAAGAAGGTGGTTCACCCAGGGCGAGGCTCAGCCATTGCACTCTGGTTGTGCTGACCCCTGCAAATTCCCCAAACGTGGGAATCTTGACTGCATAATTTTTGCTAGTGGGGTACTGCGTCCGCGCTCTCCCCCGATGACGTAGTTGTAAGCAAAGGTCAGCCGCCCAAGGTTCCGCCTTGTGTGCCCATCTCCAGGCTTCTCACGTGCTCGCAGAGCGACATCCCCAGTCTTTCCAAGTTGCTGGGAATGGGATGGTTGTGGGTGTTGTCTTTTAGCTCTAAGGAAATGTCATGCTCCCTTTCCCGGCTCTTTGTAGGTAGAACTGGATTGTTGGAGATGGATCCATGGCCATCATGCCAAGGGTTAATACTTTGGCGCTTGCTCCGTCCACTCCTGTACATTGACCTGATATTGAAGCGATGCCAGGAGCAGCTCACCATTTCAGAAGCCCGGAGGAGTTGGGAAACGGCCCGGCAGTTTGTACTGCTCGGTGTGACACAGAGCTGCTTTGCTCATGCACTCACATCTACCACTAAACCTTGGAGGTGTCCCCCGTGAGCGAGGAATGTGCCACAGCCTCAGCGGTTGATAGAAAACTGCAGCACACAACCAACGGTAAGAATGCGCTTCCAAACATGCAGTCAAATGTGGGCGGTTGATTGGCCGGCAAACCAAAAACGTTGAAGAAAGGCTGTCCCAAGGTGGCCGGCCGGGCCGACCGAGACTGTGGTGACTCTGGCGGATAGACTCCTTGGCTGCTCTCAAGGAGAGGGGCTATGTTGACTCTGGTTTTTCTTCAAAATGCTCAAGTCTTTCGCCTTTTACTAAAGACTTCCGTGGAGAGGAACGTCCAAGAGTTTAAGTTATTTTTGGTGGGCTTTGCTGTATGGCTGCGCCCTTTGATTGTGTCAAATGTCAAGCAGCTGTCCGTCACGGCTCAGAGGTGCACTTAGATCACCTGGGGGTGGAGGTGAGCAGCAGCAGCCTTTGTTATGCGCACTTCAGAAACACGGCACCACAACAAGTAACTTGTGCGCCAAGATCTTGAGTTGGCCCCAGACACTGGTGGGCCATCGCTTCTCGGCCTTTTGGCTAAGATCAAGTGTAGTATCTGTTCTTATCAGTTTAATATCTGATATGTCCTCTATATGGGGATTAAATATTAAATGCATTTTTGAGCATTGGGCGGTGAAACCTTGGGCTTGCTCTCTTCACTCCTTGCATTGACCTGGTATTGCAGTGCCACCAGGAACGGTGCACCGTTCTCTTTTTTTCTGTGAAAACCAAAGCAAGGCTGAAACTGGAAGGACATTAACGTGTGCCCGTGCGTCAACGTAATTGCAAGCCCACGTTTCTTGTAAGGAAGCAGCAGTGTAAAAGCTTACAGCACCTGGTATTCCCAGGCGGTCTCCCATCCAAGTACTAACCAGGCCCGACCCTGCTTAGCTTCCGAGATCAGACGAGATCGGGCGTGCTCAGGGTGGTGTGGCCGTAAGCCGACGGGCAGGTGACACAGACTCCTTTTATAGACCAGGCAAGGCCCCCTGCTCGTGGAGGGGCTCAAAAGGCAGCCTTCGGAACACACTGCACTTGAGCCTTTATCGCCACTACCTGCTACACTCTATTCCAGTATTAGGAAGCTACACCGAGATGGGTAAGCTGCTGTTGGTGCCGTCAGGTGCAGTTGTTGCTGAATCGATAGGAAATGACAGCCAGGTATGCCAGTGAAAAGGTCGAGTGTTTCCTCTCCAATGTGTGCCGGAGGTTGAAGTTGAACACAGCACAGCATTAACGAGCACCTGAGTCAAGGCATTGGACTCTGGGACTATCCATTTCCTGCACCATCAGCCAAAGAGCTGTGTCTGGGAACAGCCACCCAGTGCTGGGCAAGTACACCTCATACTTACCTGGCAGGGGAGATACCATGATCAAGAAGGTGGTTCACCCAGGGCGAGGCTCAGCCATTGCACTCTGGTTGTGCTGACCCCTGCAAATTCCCCAAACGTGGGAATCTTGACTGCATAATTTTTGCTAGTGGGGTACTGCGTCCGCGCTCTCCCCCGATGACGTAGTTGTAAGCAAAGGTCAGCCGCCCAAGGTTCCGCCTTGTGTGCCCATCTCCAGGCTTCTCACGTGCTCGCAGAGCGACATCCCCAGTCTTTCCAAGTTGCTGGGAATGGGATGGTTGTGGGTGTTGTCTTTTAGCTCTAAGGAAATGTCATGCTCCCTTTCCCGGCTCTTTGTAGGTAGAACTGGATTGTTGGAGATGGATCCATGGCCATCATGCCAAGGGTTAATACTTTGGCGCTTGCTCCGTCCACTCCTGTACATTGACCTGATATTGAAGCGATGCCAGGAGCAGCTCACCATTTCAGAAGCCCGGAGGAGTTGGGAAACGGCCCGGCAGTTTGTACTGCTCGGTGTGACACAGAGCTGCTTTGCTCATGCACTCACATCTACCACTAAACCTTGGAGGTGTCCCCCGTGAGCGAGGAATGTGCCACAGCCTCAGCGGTTGATAGAAAACTGCAGCACACAACCAACGGTAAGAATGCGCTTCCAAACATGCAGTCAAATGTGGGCGGTTGATTGGCCGGCAAACCAAAAACGTTGAAGAAAGGCTGTCCCAAGGTGGCCGGCCGGGCCGACCGAGACTGTGGTGACTCTGGCGGATAGACTCCTTGGCTGCTCTCAAGGAGAGGGGCTATGTTGACTCTGGTTTTTCTTCAAAATGCTCAAGTCTTTCGCCTTTTACTAAAGACTTCCGTGGAGAGGAACGTCCAAGAGTTTAAGTTATTTTTGGTGGGCTTTGCTGTATGGCTGCGCCCTTTGAGTGTGTCAAATGTCAAGCAGCTGTCCGTCACGGCTCAGAGGTGCACTTAGATCACCTGGGGGTGGAGGTGAGCAGCAGCAGCCTTTGTTATGCGCACTTCAGAAACACGGCACCACAACAAGTAACTTGTGCGCCAAGATCTTGAGTTGGCCCCAGACACTGGTGGGCCATCGCTTCTCGGCCTTTTGGCTAAGATCAAGTGTAGTATCTGTTCTTATCAGTTTAATATCTGATATGTCCTCTATATGGGGATTAAATATTAAATGCATTTTTGAGCATTGGGCGGTGAAACCTTGGGCTTGCTCTCTTCACTCCTTGCATTGACCTGGTATTGCAGTGCCACCAGGAACGGTGCACCGTTCTCTTTTTTTCTGTGAAAACCAAAGCAAGGCTGAAACTGGAAGGACATTAACGTGTGCCCGTGCGTCAACGTAATTGCAAGCCCACGTTTCTTGTAAGGAAGCAGCAGTGTAAAAGCTTACAGCACCTGGTATTCCCAGGCGGTCTCCCATCCAAGTACTAACCAGGCCCGACCCTGCTTAGCTTCCGAGATCAGACGAGATCGGGCGTGCTCAGGGTGGTGTGGCCGTAAGCCGACGGGCAGGTGACACAGACTCCTTTTATAGACCAGGCAAGGCCCCCTGCTCGTGGAGGGGCTCAAAAGGCAGCCTTCGGAACACACTGCACTTGAGCCTTTATCGCCACTACCTGCTACACTCTATTCCAGTATTAGGAAGCTACACCGAGATGGGTAAGCTGCTGTTGGTGCCGTCAGGTGCAGTTGTTGCTGAATCGATAGGAAATGACAGCCAGGTATGCCAGTGAAAAGGTCGAGTGTTTCCTCTCCAATGTGTGCCGGAGGTTGAAGTTGAACACAGCACAGCATTAACGAGCACCTGAGTCAAGGCATTGGACTCTGGGACTATCCATTTCCTGCACCATCAGCCAAAGAGCTGTGTCTGGGAACAGCCACCCAGTGCTGGGCAAGTACACCTCATACTTACCTGGCAGGGGAGATACCATGATCAAGAAGGTGGTTCACCCAGGGCGAGGCTCAGCCATTGCACTCTGGTTGTGCTGACCCCTGCAAATTCCCCAAACGTGGGAATCTTGACTGCATAATTTTTGCTAGTGGGGTACTGCGTCCGCGCTCTCCCCCGATGACGTAGTTGTAAGCAAAGGTCAGCCGCCCAAGGTTCCGCCTTGTGTGCCCATCTCCAGGCTTCTCACGTGCTCGCAGAGCGACATCCCCAGTCTTTCCAAGTTGCTGGGAATGGGATGGTTGTGGGTGTTGTCTTTTAGCTCTAAGGAAATGTCATGCTCCCTTTCCCGGCTCTTTGTAGGTAGAACTGGATTGTTGGAGATGGATCCATGGCCATCATGCCAAGGGTTAATACTTTGGCGCTTGCTCCGTCCACTCCTGTACATTGACCTGATATTGAAGCGATGCCAGGAGCAGCTCACCATTTCAGAAGCCCGGAGGAGTTGGGAAACGGCCCGGCAGTTTGTACTGCTCGGTGTGACACAGAGCTGCTTTGCTCATGCACTCACATCTACCACTAAACCTTGGAGGTGTCCCCCGTGAGCGAGGAATGTGCCACAGCCTCAGCGGTTGATAGAAAACTGCAGCACACAACCAACGGTAAGAATGCGCTTCCAAACATGCAGTCAAATGTGGGCGGTTGATTGGCCGGCAAACCAAAAACGTTGAAGAAAGGCTGTCCCAAGGTGGCCGGCCGGGCCGACCGAGACTGTGGTGACTCTGGCGGATAGACTCCTTGGCTGCTCTCAAGGAGAGGGGCTATGTTGACTCTGGTTTTTCTTCAAAATGCTCAAGTCTTTCGCCTTTTACTAAAGACTTCCGTGGAGAGGAACGTCCAAGAGTTTAAGTTATTTTTGGTGGGCTTTGCTGTATGGCTGCGCCCTTTGATTGTGTCAAATGTCAAGCAGCTGTCCGTCACGGCTCAGAGGTGCACTTAGATCACCTGGGGGTGGAGGTGAGCAGCAGCAGCCTTTGTTATGCGCACTTCAGAAACACGGCACCACAACAAGTAACTTGTGCGCCAAGATCTTGAGTTGGCCCCAGACACTGGTGGGCCATCGCTTCTCGGCCTTTTGGCTAAGATCAAGTGTAGTATCTGTTCTTATCAGTTTAATATCTGATATGTCCTCTATATGGGGATTAAATATTAAATGCATTTTTGAGCATTGGGCGGTGAAACCTTGGGCTTGCTCTCTTCACTCCTTGCATTGACCTGGTATTGCAGTGCCACCAGGAACGGTGCACCGTTCTCTTTTTTTCTGTGAAAACCAAAGCAAGGCTGAAACTGGAAGGACATTAACGTGTGCCCGTGCGTCAACGTAATTGCAAGCCCACGTTTCTTGTAAGGAAGCAGCAGTGTAAAAGCGTGCTGCAGTCTAAAAGCGTGCTGCAGTGTAAAAGCGTGCTGCAGTGTAAAAGCTTACAGCACCTGGTATTCCCAGGCGGTCTCCCATCCAAGTACTAACCAGGCCCGACCCTGCTTAGCTTCCGAGATCAGACGAGATCGGGCGTGCTCAGGGTGGTGTGGCCGTAAGCCGACGGGCAGGTGACACAGACTCCTTTTATAGACCAGGCAAGGCCCCCTGCTCGTGGAGGGGCTCAAAAGGCAGCCTTCCGAACACACTGCACTTGAGCCTTTATCGCCACTACCTGCTACACTCTATTCCAGTATTAGGAAGCTACACCGAGATGGGTAAGCTGCTGTTGGTGCCGTCAGGTGCAGTTGTTGCTGAATCGATAGGAAATGACAGCCAGGTATGCCAGTGAAAAGGTCGAGTGTTTCCTCTCCAATGTGTGCCGGAGGTTGAAGTTGAACACAGCACAGCATTAACGAGCACCTGAGTCAAGGCATTGGACTCTGGGACTATCCATTTCCTGCACCATCAGCCAAAGAGCTGTGTCTGGGAACAGCCACCCAGTGCTGGGCAAGTACACCTCATACTTACCTGGCAGGGGAGATACCATGATCAAGAAGGTGGTTCACCCAGGGCGAGGCTCAGCCATTGCACTCTGGTTGTGCTGACCCCTGCAAATTCCCCAAACGTGGGAATCTTGACTGCATAATTTTTGCTAGTGGGGTACTGCGTCCGCGCTCTCCCCCGATGACGTAGTTGTAAGCAAAGGTCAGCCGCCCAAGGTTCCGCCTTGTGTGCCCATCTCCAGGCTTCTCACGTGCTCGCAGAGCGACATCCCCAGTCTTTCCAAGTTGCTGGGAATGGGATGGTTGTGGGTGTTGTCTTTTAGCTCTAAGGAAATGTCATGCTCCCTTTCCCGGCTCTTTGTAGGTAGAACTGGATTGTTGGAGATGGATCCATGGCCATCATGCCAAGGGTTAATACTTTGGCGCTTGCTCCGTCCACTCCTGTACATTGACCTGATATTGAAGCGATGCCAGGAGCAGCTCACCATTTCAGAAGCCCGGAGGAGTTGGGAAACGGCCCGGCAGTTTGTACTGCTCGGTGTGACACAGAGCTGCTTTGCTCATGCACTCACATCTACCACTAAACCTTGGAGGTGTCCCCCGTGAGCGAGGAATGTGCCACAGCCTCAGCGGTTGATAGAAAACTGCAGCACACAACCAACGGTAAGAATGCGCTTCCAAACATGCAGTCAAATGTGGGCGGTTGATTGGCCGGCAAACCAAAAACGTTGAAGAAAGGCTGTCCCAAGGTGGCCGGCCGGGCCGACCGAGACTGTGGTGACTCTGGCGGATAGACTCCTTGGCTGCTCTCAAGGAGAGGGGCTATGTTGACTCTGGTTTTTCTTCAAAATGCTCAAGTCTTTCGCCTTTTACTAAAGACTTCCGTGGAGAGGAACGTCCAAGAGTTTAAGTTATTTTTGGTGGGCTTTGCTGTATGGCTGCGCCCTTTGAGTGTGTCAAATGTCAAGCAGCTGTCCGTCACGGCTCAGAGGTGCACTTAGATCACCTGGGGGTGGAGGTGAGCAGCAGCAGCCTTTGTTATGCGCACTTCAGAAACACGGCACCACAACAAGTAACTTGTGCGCCAAGATCTTGAGTTGGCCCCAGACACTGGTGGGCCATCGCTTCTCGGCCTTTTGGCTAAGATCAAGTGTAGTATCTGTTCTTATCAGTTTAATATCTGATATGTCCTCTATATGGGGATTAAATATTAAATGCATTTTTGAGCATTGGGCGGTGAAACCTTGGGCTTGCTCTCTTCACTCCTTGCATTGACCTGGTATTGCAGTGCCACCAGGAACGGTGCACCGTTCTCTTTTTTTCTGTGAAAACCAAAGCAAGGCTGAAACTGGAAGGACATTAACGTGTGCCCGTGCGTCAACGTAATTGCAAGCCCACGTTTCTTGTAAGGAAGCAGCAGTGTAAAAGCGTGCTGCAGTCTAAAAGCGTGCTGCAGTCTAAAAGCGTGCTGCAGTGTAAAAGCTTACAGCACCTGGTATTCCCAGGCGGTCTCCCATCCAAGTACTAACCAGGCCCGACCCTGCTTAGCTTCCGAGATCAGACGAGATCGGGCGTGCTCAGGGTGGTGTGGCCGTAAGCCGACGGGCAGGTGACACAGACTCCTTTTATAGACCAGGCAAGGCCCCCTGCTCGTGGAGGGGCTCAAAAGGCAGCCTTCGGAACACACTGCACTTGAGCCTTTATCGCCACTACCTGCTACACTCTATTCCAGTATTAGGAAGCTACACCGAGATGGGTAAGCTGCTGTTGGTGCCGTCAGGTGCAGTTGTTGCTGAATCGATAGGAAATGACAGCCAGGTATGCCAGTGAAAAGGTCGAGTGTTTCCTCTCCAATGTGTGCCGGAGGTTGAAGTTGAACACAGCACAGCATTAACGAGCACCTGAGTCAAGGCATTGGACTCTGGGACTATCCATTTCCTGCACCATCAGCCAAAGAGCTGTGTCTGGGAACAGCCACCCAGTGCTGGGCAAGTACACCTCATACTTACCTGGCAGGGGAGATACCATGATCAAGAAGGTGGTTCACCCAGGGCGAGGCTCAGCCATTGCACTCTGGTTGTGCTGACCCCTGCAAATTCCCCAAACGTGGGAATCTTGACTGCATAATTTTTGCTAGCGGGGTACTGCGTCCGCGCTCTCCCCCGATGACGTAGTTGTAAGCAAAGGTCAGCCGCCCAAGGTTCCGCCTTGTGTGCCCATCTCCAGGCTTCTCACGTGCTCGCAGAGCGACATCCCCAGTCTTTCCAAGTTGCTGGGAATGGGATGGTTGTGGGTGTTGTCTTTTAGCTCTAAGGAAATGTCATGCTCCCTTTCCCGGCTCTTTGTAGGTAGAACTGGATTGTTGGAGATGGATCCATGGCCATCATGCCAAGGGTTAATACTTTGGCGCTTGCTCCGTCCACTCCTGTACATTGACCTGATATTGAAGCGATGCCAGGAGCAGCTCACCATTTCAGAAGCCCGGAGGAGTTGGGAAACGGCCCGGCAGTTTGTACTGCTCGGTGTGACACAGAGCTGCTTTGCTCATGCACTCACATCTACCACTAAACCTTGGAGGTGTCCCCCGTGAGCGAGGAATGTGCCACAGCCTCAGCGGTTGATAGAAAACTGCAGCACACAACCAACGGTAAGAATGCGCTTCCAAACATGCAGTCAAATGTGGGCGGTTGATTGGCCGGCAAACCAAAAACGTTGAAGAAAGGCTGTCCCAAGGTGGCCGGCCGGGCCGACCGAGACTGTGGTGACTCTGGCGGATAGACTCCTTGGCTGCTCTCAAGGAGAGGGGCTATGTTGACTCTGGTTTTTCTTCAAAATGCTCAAGTCTTTCGCCTTTTACTAAAGACTTCCGTGGAGAGGAACGTCCAAGAGTTTAAGTTATTTTTGGTGGGCTTTGCTGTATGGCTGCGCCCTTTGATTGTGTCAAATGTCAAGCAGCTGTCCGTCACGGCTCAGAGGTGCACTTAGATCACCTGGGGGTGGAGGTGAGCAGCAGCAGCCTTTGTTATGCGCACTTCAGAAACACGGCACCACAACAAGTAACTTGTGCGCCAAGATCTTGAGTTGGCCCCAGACACTGGTGGGCCATCGCTTCTCGGCCTTTTGGCTAAGATCAAGTGTAGTATCTGTTCTTATCAGTTTAATATCTGATATGTCCTCTATATGGGGATTAAATATTAAATGCATTTTTGAGCATTGGGCGGTGAAACCTTGGGCTTGCTCTCTTCACTCCTTGCATTGACCTGGTATTGCAGTGCCACCAGGAACGGTGCACCGTTCTCTTTTTTTCTGTGAAAACCAAAGCAAGGCTGAAACTGGAAGGACATTAACGTGTGCCCGTGCGTCAACGTAATTGCAAGCCCACGTTTCTTGTAAGGAAGCAGCAGTGTAAAAGCGTGCTGCAGTCTAAAAGCGTGCTGCAGTCTAAAAGCGTGCTGCAGTGTAAAAGCTTACAGCACCTGGTATTCCCAGGCGGTCTCCCATCCAAGTACTAACCAGGCCCGACCCTGCTTAGCTTCCGAGATCAGACGAGATCGGGCGTGCTCAGGGTGGTGTGGCCGTAAGCCGACGGGCAGGTGACACAGACTCCTTTTATAGACCAGGCAAGGCCCCCTGCTCGTGGAGGGGCTCAAAAGGCAGCCTTCGGAACACACTGCACTTGAGCCTTTATCGCCACTACCTGCTACACTCTATTCCAGTATTAGGAAGCTACACCGAGATGGGTAAGCTGCTGTTGGTGCCGTCAGGTGCAGTTGTTGCTGAATCGATAGGAAATGACAGCCAGGTATGCCAGTGAAAAGGTCGAGTGTTTCCTCTCCAATGTGTGCCGGAGGTTGAAGTTGAACACAGCACAGCATTAACGAGCACCTGAGTCAAGGCATTGGACTCTGGGACTATCCATTTCCTGCACCATCAGCCAAAGAGCTGTGTCTGGGAACAGCCACCCAGTGCTGGGCAAGTACACCTCATACTTACCTGGCAGGGGAGATACCATGATCAAGAAGGTGGTTCACCCAGGGCGAGGCTCAGCCATTGCACTCTGGTTGTGCTGACCCCTGCAAATTCCCCAAACGTGGGAATCTTGACTGCATAATTTTTGCTAGCGGGGTACTGCGTCCGCGCTCTCCCCCGATGACGTAGTTGTAAGCAAAGGTCAGCCGCCCAAGGTTCCGCCTTGTGTGCCCATCTCCAGGCTTCTCACGTGCTCGCAGAGCGACATCCCCAGTCTTTCCAAGTTGCTGGGAATGGGATGGTTGTGGGTGTTGTCTTTTAGCTCTAAGGAAATGTCATGCTCCCTTTCCCGGCTCTTTGTAGGTAGAACTGGATTGTTGGAGATGGATCCATGGCCATCATGCCAAGGGTTAATACTTTGGCGCTTGCTCCGTCCACTCCTGTACATTGACCTGATATTGAAGCGATGCCAGGAGCAGCTCACCATTTCAGAAGCCCGGAGGAGTTGGGAAACGGCCCGGCAGTTTGTACTGCTCGGTGTGACACAGAGCTGCTTTGCTCATGCACTCACATCTACCACTAAACCTTGGAGGTGTCCCCCGTGAGCGAGGAATGTGCCACAGCCTCAGCGGTTGATAGAAAACTGCAGCACACAACCAACGGTAAGAATGCGCTTCCAAACATGCAGTCAAATGTGGGCGGTTGATTGGCCGGCAAACCAAAAACGTTGAAGAAAGGCTGTCCCAAGGTGGCCGGCCGGGCCGACCGAGCCGGCCACCTTGGGATCACCTGGGGGTGGAGGTGAGCAGCAGCAGCCTTTGTTATGCGCACTTCAGAAACACGGCACCACAACAAGTAACTTGTGCGCCAAGATCTTGAGTTGGCCCCAGACACTGGTGGGCCATCGCTTCTCGGCCTTTTGGCTAAGATCAAGTGTAGTATCTGTTCTTATCAGTTTAATATCTGATATGTCCTCTATATGGGGATTAAATATTAAATGCATTTTTGAGCATTGGGCGGTGAAACCTTGGGCTTGCTCTCTTCACTCCTTGCATTGACCTGGTATTGCAGTGCCACCAGGAACGGTGCACCGTTCTCTTTTTTTCTGTGAAAACCAAAGCAAGGCTGAAACTGGAAGGACATTAACGTGTGCCCGTGCGTCAACGTAATTGCAAGCCCACGTTTCTTGTAAGGAAGCAGCAGTGTAAAAGCGTGCTGCAGTGTAAAAGCTTACAGCACCTGGTATTCCCAGGCGGTCTCCCATCCAAGTACTAACCAGGCCCGACCCTGCTTAGCTTCCGAGATCAGACGAGATCGGGCGTGCTCAGGGTGGTGTGGCCGTAAGCCGACGGGCAGGTGACACAGACTCCTTTTATAGACCAGGCAAGGCCCCCTGCTCGTGGAGGGGCTCAAAAGGCAGCCTTCCGAACACACTGCACTTGAGCCTTTATCGCCACTACCTGCTACACTCTATTCCAGTATTAGGAAGCTACACCGAGATGGGTAAGCTGCTGTTGGTGCCGTCAGGTGCAGTTGTTGCTGAATCGATAGGAAATGACAGCCAGGTATGCCAGTGAAAAGGTCGAGTGTTTCCTCTCCAATGTGTGCTGGAGGTTGAAGTTGAACACAGCACAGCATTAACGAGCACCTGAGTCAAGGCATTGGACTCTGGGACTATCCATTTCCTGCACCATCAGCCAAAGAGCTGTGTCTGGGAACAGCCACCCAGTGCTGGGCAAGTACACCTCATACTTACCTGGCAGGGGAGATACCATGATCAAGAAGGTGGTTCACCCAGGGCGAGGCTCAGCCATTGCACTCTGGTTGTGCTGACCCCTGCAAATTCCCCAAACGTGGGAATCTTGACTGCATAATTTTTGCTAGCGGGGTACTGCGTCCGCGCTCTCCCCCGATGACGTAGTTGTAAGCAAAGGTCAGCCGCCCAAGGTTCCGCCTTGTGTGCCCATCTCCAGGCTTCTCACGTGCTCGCAGAGCGACATCCCCAGTCTTTCCAAGTTGCTGGGAATGGGATGGTTGTGGGTGTTGTCTTTTAGCTCTAAGGAAATGTCATGCTCCCTTTCCCGGCTCTTTGTAGGTAGAACTGGATTGTTGGAGATGGATCCATGGCCATCATGCCAAGGGTTAATACTTTGGCGCTTGCTCCGTCCACTCCTGTACATTGACCTGATATTGAAGCGATGCCAGGAGCAGCTCACCATTTCAGAAGCCCGGAGGAGTTGGGAAACGGCCCGGCAGTTTGTACTGCTCGGTGTGACACAGAGCTGCTTTGCTCATGCACTCACATCTACCACTAAACCTTGGAGGTGTCCCCCGTGAGCGAGGAATGTGCCACAGCCTCAGCGGTTGATAGAAAACTGCAGCACACAACCAACGGTAAGAATGCGCTTCCAAACATGCAGTCAAATGTGGGCGGTTGATTGGCCGGCAAACCAAAAACGTTGAAGAAAGGCTGTCCCAAGGTGGCCGGCCGGGCCGACCGAGACTGTGGTGACTCTGGCGGATAGACTCCTTGGCTGCTCTCAAGGAGAGGGGCTATGTTGACTCTGGTTTTTCTTCAAAATGCTCAAGTCTTTCGCCTTTTACTAAAGACTTCCGTGGAGAGGAACGTCCAAGAGTTTAAGTTATTTTTGGTGGGCTTTGCTGTATGGCTGCGCCCTTTGATTGTGTCAAATGTCAAGCAGCTGTCCGTCACGGCTCAGAGGTGCACTTAGATCACCTGGGGGTGGAGGTGAGCAGCAGCAGCCTTTGTTATGCGCACTTCAGAAACACGGCACCACAACAAGTAACTTGTGCGCCAAGATCTTGAGTTGGCCCCAGACACTGGTGGGCCATCGCTTCTCGGCCTTTTGGCTAAGATCAAGTGTAGTATCTGTTCTTATCAGTTTAATATCTGATATGTCCTCTATATGGGGATTAAATATTAAATGCATTTTTGAGCATTGGGCGGTGAAACCTTGGGCTTGCTCTCTTCACTCCTTGCATTGACCTGGTATTGCAGTGCCACCAGGAACGGTGCACCGTTCTCTTTTTTTCTGTGAAAACCAAAGCAAGGCTGAAACTGGAAGGACATTAACGTGTGCCCGTGCGTCAACGTAATTGCAAGCCCACGTTTCTTGTAAGGAAGCAGCAGTGTAAAAGCGTGCTGCAGTGTAAAAGCTTACAGCACCTGGTATTCCCAGGCGGTCTCCCATCCAAGTACTAACCAGGCCCGACCCTGCTTAGCTTCCGAGATCAGACGAGATCGGGCGTGCTCAGGGTGGTGTGGCCGTAAGCCGACGGGCAGGTGACACAGACTCCTTTTATAGACCAGGCAAGGCCCCCTGCTCGTGGAGGGGCTCAAAAGGCAGCCTTCGGAACACACTGCACTTGAGCCTTTATCGCCACTACCTGCTACACTCTATTCCAGTATTAGGAAGCTACACCGAGATGGGTAAGCTGCTGTTGGTGCCGTCAGGTGCAGTTGTTGCTGAATCGATAGGAAATGACAGCCAGGTATGCCAGTGAAAAGGTCGAGTGTTTCCTCTCCAATGTGTGCTGGAGGTTGAAGTTGAACACAGCACAGCATTAACGAGCACCTGAGTCAAGGCATTGGACTCTGGGACTATCCATTTCCTGCACCATCAGCCAAAGAGCTGTGTCTGGGAACAGCCACCCAGTGCTGGGCAAGTACACCTCATACTTACCTGGCAGGGGAGATACCATGATCAAGAAGGTGGTTCACCCAGGGCGAGGCTCAGCCATTGCACTCTGGTTGTGCTGACCCCTGCAAATTCCCCAAACGTGGGAATCTTGACTGCATAATTTTTGCTAGTGGGGTACTGCGTCCGCGCTCTCCCCCGATGACGTAGTTGTAAGCAAAGGTCAGCCGCCCAAGGTTCCGCCTTGTGTGCCCATCTCCAGGCTTCTCACGTGCTCGCAGAGCGACATCCCCAGTCTTTCCAAGTTGCTGGGAATGGGATGGTTGTGGGTGTTGTCTTTTAGCTCTAAGGAAATGTCATGCTCCCTTTCCCGGCTCTTTGTAGGTAGAACTGGATTGTTGGAGATGGATCCATGGCCATCATGCCAAGGGTTAATACTTTGGCGCTTGCTCCGTCCACTCCTGTACATTGACCTGATATTGAAGCGATGCCAGGAGCAGCTCACCATTTCAGAAGCCCGGAGGAGTTGGGAAACGGCCCGGCAGTTTGTACTGCTCGGTGTGACACAGAGCTGCATTGCTCATGCACTCACATCTACCACTAAACCTTGGAGGTGTCCCCCGTGAGCGAGGAATGTGCCACAGCCTCAGCGGTTGATAGAAAACTGCAGCACACAACCAACGGTAAGAATGCGCTTCCAAACATGCAGTCAAATGTGGGCGGTTGATTGGCCGGCAAACCAAAAACGTTGAAGAAAGGCTGTCCCAAGGTGGCCGGCCGGGCCGACCGAGACTGTGGTGACTCTGGCGGATAGACTCCTTGGCTGCTCTCAAGGAGAGGGGCTATGTTGACTCTGGTTTTTCTTCAAAATGCTCAAGTCTTTCGCCTTTTACTAAAGACTTCCGTGGAGAGGAACGTCCAAGAGTTTAAGTTATTTTTGGTGGGCTTTGCTGTATGGCTGCGCCCTTTGAGTGTGTCAAATGTCAAGCAGCTGTCCGTCACGGCTCAGAGGTGCACTTAGATCACCTGGGGGTGGAGGTGAGCAGCAGCAGCCTTTGTTATGCGCACTTCAGAAACACGGCACCACAACAAGTAACTTGTGCGCCAAGATCTTGAGTTGGCCCCAGACACTGGTGGGCCATCGCTTCTCGGCCTTTTGGCTAAGATCAAGTGTAGTATCTGTTCTTATCAGTTTAATATCTGATATGTCCTCTATATGGGGATTAAATATTAAATGCATTTTTGAGCATTGGGCGGTGAAACCTTGGGCTTGCTCTCTTCACTCCTTGCATTGACCTGGTATTGCAGTGCCACCAGGAACGGTGCACCGTTCTCTTTTTTTCTGTGAAAACCAAAGCAAGGCTGAAACTGGAAGGACATTAACGTGTGCCCGTGCGTCAACGTAATTGCAAGCCCACGTTTCTTGTAAGGAAGCAGCAGTGTAAAAGCGTGCTGCAGTGTAAAAGCGTGCTGCAGTGTAAAAGCTTACAGCACCTGGTATTCCCAGGCGGTCTCCCATCCAAGTACTAACCAGGCCCGACCCTGCTTAGCTTCCGAGATCAGACGAGATCGGGCGTGCTCAGGGTGGTGTGGCCGTAAGCCGACGGGCAGGTGACACAGACTCCTTTTATAGACCAGGCAAGGCCCCCTGCTCGTGGAGGGGCTCAAAAGGCAGCCTTCGGAACACACTGCACTTGAGCCTTTATCGCCACTACCTGCTACACTCTATTCCAGTATTAGGAAGCTACACCGAGATGGGTAAGCTGCTGTTGGTGCCGTCAGGTGCAGTTGTTGCTGAATCGATAGGAAATGACAGCCAGGTATGCCAGTGAAAAGGTCGAGTGTTTCCTCTCCAATGTGTGCCGGAGGTTGAAGTTGAACACAGCACAGCATTAACGAGCACCTGAGTCAAGGCATTGGACTCTGGGACTATCCATTTCCTGCACCATCAGCCAAAGAGCTGTGTCTGGGAACAGCCACCCAGTGCTGGGCAAGTACACCTCATACTTACCTGGCAGGGGAGATACCATGATCAAGAAGGTGGTTCACCCAGGGCGAGGCTCAGCCATTGCACTCTGGTTGTGCTGACCCCTGCAAATTCCCCAAACGTGGGAATCTTGACTGCATAATTTTTGCTAGTGGGGTACTGCGTCCGCGCTCTCCCCCGATGACGTAGTTGTAAGCAAAGGTCAGCCGCCCAAGGTTCCGCCTTGTGTGCCCATCTCCAGGCTTCTCACGTGCTCGCAGAGCGACATCCCCAGTCTTTCCAAGTTGCTGGGAATGGGATGGTTGTGGGTGTTGTCTTTTAGCTCTAAGGAAATGTCATGCTCCCTTTCCCGGCTCTTTGTAGGTAGAACTGGATTGTTGGAGATGGATCCATGGCCATCATGCCAAGGGTTAATACTTTGGCGCTTGCTCCGTCCACTCCTGTACATTGACCTGATATTGAAGCGATGCCAGGAGCAGCTCACCATTTCAGAAGCCCGGAGGAGTTGGGAAACGGCCCGGCAGTTTGTACTGCTCGGTGTGACACAGAGCTGCTTTGCTCATGCACTCACATCTACCACTAAACCTTGGAGGTGTCCCCCGTGAGCGAGGAATGTGCCACAGCCTCAGCGGTTGATAGAAAACTGCAGCACACAACCAACGGTAAGAATGCGCTTCCAAACATGCAGTCAAATGTGGGCGGTTGATTGGCCGGCAAACCAAAAACGTTGAAGAAAGGCTGTCCCAAGGTGGCCGGCCGGGCCGACCGAGACTGTGGTGACTCTGGCGGATAGACTCCTTGGCTGCTCTCAAGGAGAGGGGCTATGTTGACTCTGGTTTTTCTTCAAAATGCTCAAGTCTTTCGCCTTTTACTAAAGACTTCCGTGGAGAGGAACGTCCAAGAGTTTAAGTTATTTTTGGTGGGCTTTGCTGTATGGCTGCGCCCTTTGATTGTGTCAAATGTCAAGCAGCTGTCCGTCACGGCTCAGAGGTGCACTTAGATCACCTGGGGGTGGAGGTGAGCAGCAGCAGCCTTTGTTATGCGCACTTCAGAAACACGGCACCACAACAAGTAACTTGTGCGCCAAGATCTTGAGTTGGCCCCAGACACTGGTGGGCCATCGCTTCTCGGCCTTTTGGCTAAGATCAAGTGTAGTATCTGTTCTTATCAGTTTAATATCTGATATGTCCTCTATATGGGGATTAAATATTAAATGCATTTTTGAGCATTGGGCGGTGAAACCTTGGGCTTGCTCTCTTCACTCCTTGCATTGACCTGGTATTGCAGTGCCACCAGGAACGGTGCACTGTTCTCTTTTTTTCTGTGAAAACCAAAGCAAGGCTGAAACTGGAAGGACATTAACGTGTGCCTGTGCGTCAACGTAATTGCAAGCCCACGTTTCTTGTAAGGAAGCAGCAGTGTAAAAGCGTGCTGCAGTGTAAAAGCTTACAGCACCAGGTATTCCCAGGCGGTCTCCCATCCAAGTACTAACCAGGCCCGACCCTGCTTAGCTTCCGAGATCAGACGAGATCGGGCGTGCTCAGGGTGGTGTGGCCGTAAGCCGACGGGCAGGTGACACAGACTCCTTTTATAGACCAGGCAAGGCCCCCTGCTCGTGGAGGGGCTCAAAAGGCAGCCTTCCGAACACACTGCACTTGAGCGTTTATCGCCACTACCTGCTACACTCTATTCCAGTATTAGGAAGCTACACCGAGATGGGTAAGCTGCTGTTGGTGCCGTCAGGTGCAGTTGTTGCTGAATCGATAGGAAATGACAGCCAGGTATGCCAGTGAAAAGGTCGAGTGTTTCCTCTCCAATGTGTGCTGGAGGTTGAAGTTGAACACAGCACAGCATTAACGAGCACCTGAGTCAAGGCATTGGACTCTGGGACTATCCATTTCCTGCACCATCAGCCAAAGAGCTGTGTCTGGGAACAGCCACCCAGTGCTGGGCAAGTACACCTCATACTTACCTGGCAGGGGAGATACCATGATCAAGAAGGTGGTTCACCCAGGGCGAGGCTCAGCCATTGCACTCTGGTTGTGCTGACCCCTGCAAATTCCCCAAACGTGGGAATCTTGACTGCATAATTTTTGCTAGTGGGGTACTGCGTCCGCGCTCTCCCCCGATGACGTAGTTGTAAGCAAAGGTCAGCCGCCCAAGGTTCCGCCTTGTGTGCCCATCTCCAGGCTTCTCACGTGCTCGCAGAGCGACATCCCCAGTCTTTCCAAGTTGCTGGGAATGGGATGGTTGTGGGTGTTGTCTTTTAGCTCTAAGGAAATGTCATGCTCCCTTTCCCGGCTCTTTGTAGGTAGAACTGGATTGTTGGAGATGGATCCATGGCCATCATGCCAAGGGTTAATACTTTGGCGCTTGCTCCGTCCACTCCTGTACATTGACCTGATATTGAAGCGATGCCAGGAGCAGCTCACCATTTCAGAAGCCCGGAGGAGTTGGGAAACGGCCCGGCAGTTTGTACTGCTCGGTGTGACACAGAGCTGCTTTGCTCATGCACTCACATCTACCACTAAACCTTGGAGGTGTCCCCCGTGAGCGAGGAATGTGCCACAGCCTCAGCGGTTGATAGAAAACTGCAGCACACAACCAACGGTAAGAATGCGCTTCCAAACATGCAGTCAAATGTGGGCGGTTGATTGGCCGGCAAACCAAAAACGTTGAAGAAAGGCTGTCCCAAGGTGGCCGGCCGGGCCGACCGAGACTGTGGTGACTCTGGCGGATAGACTCCTTGGCTGCTCTCAAGGAGAGGGGCTATGTTGACTCTGGTTTTTCTTCAAAATGCTCAAGTCTTTCGCCTTTTACTAAAGACTTCCGTGGAGAGGAACGTCCAAGAGTTTAAGTTATTTTTGGTGGGCTTTGCTGTATGGCTGCGCCCTTTGATTGTGTCAAATGTCAAGCAGCTGTCCGTCACGGCTCAGAGGTGCACTTAGATCACCTGGGGGTGGAGGTGAGCAGCAGCAGCCTTTGTTATGCGCACTTCAGAAACACGGCACCACAACAAGTAACTTGTGCGCCAAGATCTTGAGTTGGCCCCAGACACTGGTGGGCCATCGCTTCTCGGCCTTTTGGCTAAGATCAAGTGTAGTATCTGTTCTTATCAGTTTAATATCTGATATGTCCTCTATATGGGGATTAAATATTAAATGCATTTTTGAGCATTGGGCGGTGAAACCTTGGGCTTGCTCTCTTCACTCCTTGCATTGACCTGGTATTGCAGTGCCACCAGGAACGGTGCACCGTTCTCTTTTTTTCTGTGAAAACCAAAGCAAGGCTGAAACTGGAAGGACATTAACGTGTGCCCGTGCGTCAACGTAATTGCAAGCCCACGTTTCTTGTAAGGAAGCAGCAGTGTAAAAGCGTGCTGCAGTCTAAAAGCTTACAGCACCTGGTATTCCCAGGCGGTCTCCCATCCAAGTACTAACCAGGCCCGACCCTGCTTAGCTTCCGAGATCAGACGAGATCGGGCGTGCTCAGGGTGGTGTGGCCGTAAGCCGACGGGCAGGTGACACAGACTCCTTTTATAGACCAGGCAAGGCCCCCTGCTCGTGGAGGGGCTCAAAAGGCAGCCTTCCGAACACACTGCACTTGAGCGTTTATCGCCACTACCTGCTACACTCTATTCCAGTATTAGGAAGCTACACCGAGATGGGTAAGCTGCTGTTGGTGCCGTCAGGTGCAGTTGTTGCTGAATCGATAGGAAATGACAGCCAGGTATGCCAGTGAAAAGGTCGAGTGTTTCCTCTCCAATGTGTGCTGGAGGTTGAAGTTGAACACAGCACAGCATTAACGAGCACCTGAGTCAAGGCATTGGACTCTGGGACTATCCATTTCCTGCACCATCAGCCAAAGAGCTGTGTCTGGGAACAGCCACCCAGTGCTGGGCAAGTACACCTCATACTTACCTGGCAGGGGAGATACCATGATCAAGAAGGTGGTTCACCCAGGGCGAGGCTCAGCCATTGCACTCTGGTTGTGCTGACCCCTGCAAATTCCCCAAACGTGGGAATCTTGACTGCATAATTTTTGCTAGTGGGGTACTGCGTCCGCGCTCTCCCCCGATGACGTAGTTGTAAGCAAAGGTCAGCCGCCCAAGGTTCCGCCTTGTGTGCCCATCTCCAGGCTTCTCACGTGCTCGCAGAGCGACATCCCCAGTCTTTCCAAGTTGCTGGGAATGGGATGGTTGTGGGTGTTGTCTTTTAGCTCTAAGGAAATGTCATGCTCCCTTTCCCGGCTCTTTGTAGGTAGAACTGGATTGTTGGAGATGGATCCATGGCCATCATGCCAAGGGTTAATACTTTGGCGCTTGCTCCGTCCACTCCTGTACATTGACCTGATATTGAAGCGATGCCAGGAGCAGCTCACCATTTCAGAAGCCCGGAGGAGTTGGGAAACGGCCCGGCAGTTTGTACTGCTCGGTGTGACACAGAGCTGCATTGCTCATGCACTCACATCTACCACTAAACCTTGGAGGTGTCCCCCGTGAGCGAGGAATGTGCCACAGCCTCAGCGGTTGATAGAAAACTGCAGCACACAACCAACGGTAAGAATGCGCTTCCAAACATGCAGTCAAATGTGGGCGGTTGATTGGCCGGCAAACCAAAAACGTTGAAGAAAGGCTGTCCCAAGGTGGCCGGCCGGGCCGACCGAGACTGTGGTGACTCTGGCGGATAGACTCCTTGGCTGCTCTCAAGGAGAGGGGCTATGTTGACTCTGGTTTTTCTTCAAAATGCTCAAGTCTTTCGCCTTTTACTAAAGACTTCCGTGGAGAGGAACGTCCAAGAGTTTAAGTTATTTTTGGTGGGCTTTGCTGTATGGCTGCGCCCTTTGAGTGTGTCAAATGTCAAGCAGCTGTCCGTCACGGCTCAGAGGTGCACTTAGATCACCTGGGGGTGGAGGTGAGCAGCAGCAGCCTTTGTTATGCGCACTTCAGAAACACGGCACCACAACAAGTAACTTGTGCGCCAAGATCTTGAGTTGGCCCCAGACACTGGTGGGCCATCGCTTCTCGGCCTTTTGGCTAAGATCAAGTGTAGTATCTGTTCTTATCAGTTTAATATCTGATATGTCCTCTATATGGGGATTAAATATTAAATGCATTTTTGAGCATTGGGCGGTGAAACCTTGGGCTTGCTCTCTTCACTCCTTGCATTGACCTGGTATTGCAGTGCCACCAGGAACGGTGCACCGTTCTCTTTTTTTCTGTGAAAACCAAAGCAAGGCTGAAACTGGAAGGACATTAACGTGTGCCCGTGCGTCAACGTAATTGCAAGCCCACGTTTCTTGTAAGGAAGCAGCAGTGTAAAAGCGTGCTGCAGTGTAAAAGCTTACAGCACCTGGTATTCCCAGGCGGTCTCCCATCCAAGTACTAACCAGGCCCGACCCTGCTTAGCTTCCGAGATCAGACGAGATCGGGCGTGCTCAGGGTGGTGTGGCCGTAAGCCGACGGGCAGGTGACACAGACTCCTTTTATAGACCAGGCAAGGCCCCCTGCTCGTGGAGGGGCTCAAAAGGCAGCCTTCGGAACACACTGCACTTGAGCCTTTATCGCCACTACCTGCTACACTCTATTCCAGTATTAGGAAGCTACACCGAGATGGGTAAGCTGCTGTTGGTGCCGTCAGGTGCAGTTGTTGCTGAATCGATAGGAAATGACAGCCAGGTATGCCAGTGAAAAGGTCGAGTGTTTCCTCTCCAATGTGTGCTGGAGGTTGAAGTTGAACACAGCACAGCATTAACGAGCACCTGAGTCAAGGCATTGGACTCTGGGACTATCCATTTCCTGCACCATCAGCCAAAGAGCTGTGTCTGGGAACAGCCACCCAGTGCTGGGCAAGTACACCTCATACTTACCTGGCAGGGGAGATACCATGATCAAGAAGGTGGTTCACCCAGGGCGAGGCTCAGCCATTGCACTCTGGTTGTGCTGACCCCTGCAAATTCCCCAAACGTGGGAATCTTGACTGCATAATTTTTGCTAGCGGGGTACTGCGTCCGCGCTCTCCCCCGATGACGTAGTTGTAAGCAAAGGTCAGCCGCCCAAGGTTCCGCCTTGTGTGCCCATCTCCAGGCTTCTCACGTGCTCGCAGAGCGACATCCCCAGTCTTTCCAAGTTGCTGGGAATGGGATGGTTGTGGGTGTTGTCTTTTAGCTCTAAGGAAATGTCATGCTCCCTTTCCCGGCTCTTTGTAGGTAGAACTGGATTGTTGGAGATGGATCCATGGCCATCATGCCAAGGGTTAATACTTTGGCGCTTGCTCCGTCCACTCCTGTACATTGACCTGATATTGAAGCGATGCCAGGAGCAGCTCACCATTTCAGAAGCCCGGAGGAGTTGGGAAACGGCCCGGCAGTTTGTACTGCTCGGTGTGACACAGAGCTGCATTGCTCATGCACTCACATCTACCACTAAACCTTGGAGGTGTCCCCCGTGAGCGAGGAATGTGCCACAGCCTCAGCGGTTGATAGAAAACTGCAGCACACAACCAACGGTAAGAATGCGCTTCCAAACATGCAGTCAAATGTGGGCGGTTGATTGGCCGGCAAACCAAAAACGTTGAAGAAAGGCTGTCCCAAGGTGGCCGGCCGGGCCGACCGAGACTGTGGTGACTCTGGCGGATAGACTCCTTGGCTGCTCTCAAGGAGAGGGGCTATGTTGACTCTGGTTTTTCTTCAAAATGCTCAAGTCTTTCGCCTTTTACTAAAGACTTCCGTGGAGAGGACCGTCCAAGAGTTTAAGTTATTTTTGGTGGGCTTTGCTGTATGGCTGCGCCCTTTGAGTGTGTCAAATGTCAAGCAGCTGTCCGTCACGGCTCAGAGGTGCACTTAGATCACCTGGGGGTGGAGGTGAGCAGCAGCAGCCTTTGTTATGCGCACTTCAGAAACACGGCACCACAACAAGTAACTTGTGCGCCAAGATCTTGAGTTGGCCCCAGACACTGGTGGGCCATCGCTTCTCGGCCTTTTGGCTAAGATCAAGTGTAGTATCTGTTCTTATCAGTTTAATATCTGATATGTCCTCTATATGGGGATTAAATATTAAATGCATTTTTGAGCATTGGGCGGTGAAACCTTGGGCTTGCTCTCTTCACTCCTTGCATTGACCTGGTATTGCAGTGCCACCAGGAACGGTGCACCGTTCTCTTTTTTTCTGTGAAAACCAAAGCAAGGCTGAAACTGGAAGGACATTAACGTGTGCCCGTGCGTCAACGTAATTGCAAGCCCACGTTTCTTGTAAGGAAGCAGCAGTGTAAAAGCGTGCTGCAGTGTAAAAGCGTGCTGCAGTGTAAAAGCTTACAGCACCTGGTATTCCCAGGCGGTCTCCCATCCAAGTACTAACCAGGCCCGACCCTGCTTAGCTTCCGAGATCAGACGAGATCGGGCGTGCTCAGGGTGGTGTGGCCGTAAGCCGACGGGCAGGTGACACAGACTCCTTTTATAGACCAGGCAAGGCCCCCTGCTCGTGGAGGGGCTCAAAAGGCAGCCTTCGGAACACACTGCACTTGAGCCTTTATCGCCACTACCTGCTACACTCTATTCCAGTATTAGGAAGCTACACCGAGATGGGTAAGCTGCTGTTGGTGCCGTCAGGTGCAGTTGTTGCTGAATCGATAGGAAATGACAGCCAGGTATGCCAGTGAAAAGGTCGAGTGTTTCCTCTCCAATGTGTGCCGGAGGTTGAAGTTGAACACAGCACAGCATTAACGAGCACCTGAGTCAAGGCATTGGACTCTGGGACTATCCATTTCCTGCACCATCAGCCAAAGAGCTGTGTCTGGGAACAGCCACCCAGTGCTGGGCAAGTACACCTCATACTTACCTGGCAGGGGAGATACCATGATCAAGAAGGTGGTTCACCCAGGGCGAGGCTCAGCCATTGCACTCTGGTTGTGCTGACCCCTGCAAATTCCCCAAACGTGGGAATCTTGACTGCATAATTTTTGCTAGTGGGGTACTGCGTCCGCGCTCTCCCCCGATGACGTAGTTGTAAGCAAAGGTCAGCCGCCCAAGGTTCCGCCTTGTGTGCCCATCTCCAGGCTTCTCACGTGCTCGCAGAGCGACATCCCCAGTCTTTCCAAGTTGCTGGGAATGGGATGGTTGTGGGTGTTGTCTTTTAGCTCTAAGGAAATGTCATGCTCCCTTTCCCGGCTCTTTGTAGGTAGAACTGGATTGTTGGAGATGGATCCATGGCCATCATGCCAAGGGTTAATACTTTGGCGCTTGCTCCGTCCACTCCTGTACATTGACCTGATATTGAAGCGATGCCAGGAGCAGCTCACCATTTCAGAAGCCCGGAGGAGTTGGGAAACGGCCCGGCAGTTTGTACTGCTCGGTGTGACACAGAGCTGCTTTGCTCATGCACTCACATCTACCACTAAACCTTGGAGGTGTCCCCCGTGAGCGAGGAATGTGCCACAGCCTCAGCGGTTGATAGAAAACTGCAGCACACAACCAACGGTAAGAATGCGCTTCCAAACATGCAGTCAAATGTGGGCGGTTGATTGGCCGGCAAACCAAAAACGTTGAAGAAAGGCTGTCCCAAGGTGGCCGGCCGGGCCGACCGAGACTGTGGTGACTCTGGCGGATAGACTCCTTGGCTGCTCTCAAGGAGAGGGGCTATGTTGACTCTGGTTTTTCTTCAAAATGCTCAAGTCTTTCGCCTTTTACTAAAGACTTCCGTGGAGAGGAACGTCCAAGAGTTTAAGTTATTTTTGGTGGGCTTTGCTGTATGGCTGCGCCCTTTGATTGTGTCAAATGTCAAGCAGCTGTCCGTCACGGCTCAGAGGTGCACTTAGATCACCTGGGGGTGGAGGTGAGCAGCAGCAGCCTTTGTTATGCGCACTTCAGAAACACGGCACCACAACAAGTAACTTGTGCGCCAAGATCTTGAGTTGGCCCCAGACACTGGTGGGCCATCGCTTCTCGGCCTTTTGGCTAAGATCAAGTGTAGTATCTGTTCTTATCAGTTTAATATCTGATATGTCCTCTATATGGGGATTAAATATTAAATGCATTTTTGAGCATTGGGCGGTGAAACCTTGGGCTTGCTCTCTTCACTCCTTGCATTGACCTGGTATTGCAGTGCCACCAGGAACGGTGCACTGTTCTCTTTTTTTCTGTGAAAACCAAAGCAAGGCTGAAACTGGAAGGACATTAACGTGTGCCTGTGCGTCAACGTAATTGCAAGCCCACGTTTCTTGTAAGGAAGCAGCAGTGTAAAAGCTTACAGCACCAGGTATTCCCAGGCGGTCTCCCATCCAAGTACTAACCAGGCCCGACCCTGCTTAGCTTCCGAGATCAGACGAGATCGGGCGTGCTCAGGGTGGTGTGGCCGTAAGCCGACGGGCAGGTGACACAGACTCCTTTTATAGACCAGGCAAGGCCCCCTGCTCGTGGAGGGGCTCAAAAGGCAGCCTTCCGAACACACTGCACTTGAGCGTTTATCGCCACTACCTGCTACACTCTATTCCAGTATTAGGAAGCTACACCGAGATGGGTAAGCTGCTGTTGGTGCCGTCAGGTGCAGTTGTTGCTGAATCGATAGGAAATGACAGCCAGGTATGCCAGTGAAAAGGTCGAGTGTTTCCTCTCCAATGTGTGCTGGAGGTTGAAGTTGAACACAGCACAGCATTAACGAGCACCTGAGTCAAGGCATTGGACTCTGGGACTATCCATTTCCTGCACCATCAGCCAAAGAGCTGTGTCTGGGAACAGCCACCCAGTGCTGGGCAAGTACACCTCATACTTACCTGGCAGGGGAGATACCATGATCAAGAAGGTGGTTCACCCAGGGCGAGGCTCAGCCATTGCACTCTGGTTGTGCTGACCCCTGCAAATTCCCCAAACGTGGGAATCTTGACTGCATAATTTTTGCTAGTGGGGTACTGCGTCCGCGCTCTCCCCCGATGACGTAGTTGTAAGCAAAGGTCAGCCGCCCAAGGTTCCGCCTTGTGTGCCCATCTCCAGGCTTCTCACGTGCTCGCAGAGCGACATCCCCAGTCTTTCCAAGTTGCTGGGAATGGGATGGTTGTGGGTGTTGTCTTTTAGCTCTAAGGAAATGTCATGCTCCCTTTCCCGGCTCTTTGTAGGTAGAACTGGATTGTTGGAGATGGATCCATGGCCATCATGCCAAGGGTTAATACTTTGGCGCTTGCTCCGTCCACTCCTGTACATTGACCTGATATTGAAGCGATGCCAGGAGCAGCTCACCATTTCAGAAGCCCGGAGGAGTTGGGAAACGGCCCGGCAGTTTGTACTGCTCGGTGTGACACAGAGCTGCTTTGCTCATGCACTCACATCTACCACTAAACCTTGGAGGTGTCCCCCGTGAGCGAGGAATGTGCCACAGCCTCAGCGGTTGATAGAAAACTGCAGCACACAACCAACGGTAAGAATGCGCTTCCAAACATGCAGTCAAATGTGGGCGGTTGATTGGCCGGCAAACCAAAAACGTTGAAGAAAGGCTGTCCCAAGGTGGCCGGCCGGGCCGACCGAGACTGTGGTGACTCTGGCGGATAGACTCCTTGGCTGCTCTCAAGGAGAGGGGCTATGTTGACTCTGGTTTTTCTTCAAAATGCTCAAGTCTTTCGCCTTTTACTAAAGACTTCCGTGGAGAGGAACGTCCAAGAGTTTAAGTTATTTTTGGTGGGCTTTGCTGTATGGCTGCGCCCTTTGATTGTGTCAAATGTCAAGCAGCTGTCCGTCACGGCTCAGAGGTGCACTTAGATCACCTGGGGGTGGAGGTGAGCAGCAGCAGCCTTTGTTATGCGCACTTCAGAAACACGGCACCACAACAAGTAACTTGTGCGCCAAGATCTTGAGTTGGCCCCAGACACTGGTGGGCCATCGCTTCTCGGCCTTTTGGCTAAGATCAAGTGTAGTATCTGTTCTTATCAGTTTAATATCTGATATGTCCTCTATATGGGGATTAAATATTAAATGCATTTTTGAGCATTGGGCGGTGAAACCTTGGGCTTGCTCTCTTCACTCCTTGCATTGACCTGGTATTGCAGTGCCACCAGGAACGGTGCACCGTTCTCTTTTTTTCTGTGAAAACCAAAGCAAGGCTGAAACTGGAAGGACATTAACGTGTGCCCGTGCGTCAACGTAATTGCAAGCCCACGTTTCTTGTAAGGAAGCAGCAGTGTAAAAGCGTGCTGCAGTGTAAAAGCGTGCTGCAGTGTAAAAGCGTGCTGCAGTCTAAAAGCGTGCTGCAGTGTAAAAGCTTACAGCACCTGGTATTCCCAGGCGGTCTCCCATCCAAGTACTAACCAGGCCCGACCCTGCTTAGCTTCCGAGATCAGACGAGATCGGGCGTGCTCAGGGTGGTGTGGCCGTAAGCCGACGGGCAGGTGACACAGACTCCTTTTATAGACCAGGCAAGGCCCCCTGCTCGTGGAGGGGCTCAAAAGGCAGCCTTCCGAACACACTGCACTTGAGCCTTTATCGCCACTACCTGCTACACTCTATTCCAGTATTAGGAAGCTACACCGAGATGGGTAAGCTGCTGTTGGTGCCGTCAGGTGCAGTTGTTGCTGAATCGATAGGAAATGACAGCCAAGTATGCCAGTGAAAAGGTCGAGTGTTTCCTCTCCAATGTGTGCTGGAGGTTGAAGTTGAACACAGCACAGCATTAACGAGCACCTGAGTCAAGGAATTGGACTCTGGGACTATCCATTTCCTGCACCATCAGCCAAAGAGCTGTGTCTGGGAACAGCCAACCAGTGCTGGGCAAGTACACCTCATACTTACCTGGCAGGGGAGATACCATGATCAAGAAGGTGGTTCACCCAGGGCGAGGCTCAGCCATTGCACTCTGGTTGTGCTGACCCCTGCAAATTCCCCAAACGTGGGAATCTTGACTGCATAATTTTTGCTAGTGGGGTACTGCGTCCGCGCTCTCCCCCGATGACGTAGTTGTAAGCAAAGGTCAGCCGCCCAAGGTTCCGTCTTGTGTGCCCATCTCCAGGCTTCTCACGTGCTCGCAGAGCGACATCCCCAGTCTTTCCAAGTTGCTGGGAATGGGATGGTTGTGGGTGTTGTCTTTTAGCTCTAAGGAAATGTCATGCTCCCTTTCCCGGCTCTTTGTAGGTAGAACTGGATTGTTGGAGATGGATCCATGGCCATCATGCCAAGGGTTAATACTTTGGCGCTTGCTCCGTCCACTCCTGTACATTGACCTGATATTGAAGCGATGCCAGGAGCAGCTCACCATTTCAGAAGCCCGGAGGAGTTGGGAAACGGCCCGGCAGTTTGTACTGCTCGGTGTGACACAGAGCTGCTTTGCTCATGCACTCACATCTACCACTAAACCTTGGAGGTGTCCCCCGTGAGCGAGGAATGTGCCACAGCCTCAGCGGTTGATAGAAAACTGCAGCACACAACCAACGGTAAGAATGCGCTTCCAAACATGCAGTCAAATGTGGGCGGTTGATTGGCCGGCAAACCAAAAACGTTGAAGAAAGGCTGTCCCAAGGTGGCCGGCCGGGCCGACCGAGACTGTGGTGACTCTGGCGGATAGACTCCTTGGCTGCTCTCAAGGAGAGGGGCTATGTTGACTCTGGTTTTTCTTCAAAATGCTCAAGTCTTTCGCCTTTTACTAAAGACTTCCGTGGAGAGGAACGTCCAAGAGTTTAAGTTATTTTTGGTGGGCTTTGCTGTATGGCTGCGCCGTTTGATTGTGTCAAATGTCAAGCAGCTGTCCGTCACGGCTCAGAGGTGCACTTAGATCACCTGGGGGTGGAGGTGAGCAGCAGCAGCCTTTGTTATGCGCACTTCAGAAACACGGCACCACAACAAGTAACTTGTGCGCCAAGATCTTGAGTTGGTCCCAGACACTGGTGGGCCATCGCTTCTCGGCCTTTTGGCTAAGATCAAGTGTAGTATCTGTTCTTATCAGTTTAATATCTGATATGTCCGCTATATGGGGATTAAATATTAAATGCATTTTTGAGCATTGGGCGGTGAAACCTTGGGCTTGCTCTCTTCACTCCTTGCATTGACCTGGTATTGCAGTGCCACCAGGAACGGTGCACCGTTCTCTTTTTTTCTGTGAAAACCAAAGCAAGGCTGAAACTGGAAGGACATTAACGTGTGCCCGTGCGTCAACGTAATTGCAAGCCCACGTTTCTTGTAAGGAAGCAGCAGTGTAAAAGCGTGCTGCAGTCTAAAAGCGTGCTGCAGTGTAAAAGCTTACAGCACCTGGTATTCCCAGGCGGTCTCCCATCCAAGTACTAACCAGGCCCGACCCTGCTTAGCTTCCGAGATCAGACGAGATCGGGCGTGCTCAGGGTGGTGTGGCCGTAAGCCGACGGGCAGGTGACACAGACTCCTTTTATAGACCAGGCAAGGCCCCCTGCTCGTGGAGGGGCTCAAAAGGCAGCCTTCGGAACACACTGCACTTGAGCCTTTATCGCCACTACCTGCTACACTCTATTCCAGTATTAGGAAGCTACACCGAGATGGGTAAGCTGCTGTTGGTGCCGTCAGGTGCAGTTGTTGCTGAATCGATAGGAAATGACAGCCAGGTATGCCAGTGAAAAGGTCGAGTGTTTCCTCTCCAATGTGTGCTGGAGGTTGAAGTTGAACACAGCACAGCATTAACGAGCACCTGAGTCAAGGCATTGGACTCTGGGACTATCCATTTCCTGCACCATCAGCCAAAGAGCTGTGTCTGGGAACAGCCACCCAGTGCTGGGCAAGTACACCTCATACTTACCTGGCAGGGGAGATACCATGATCAAGAAGGTGGTTCACCCAGGGCGAGGCTCAGCCATTGCACTCTGGTTGTGCTGACCCCTGCAAATTCCCCAAACGTGGGAATCTTGACTGCATAATTTTTGCTAGTGGGGTACTGCGTCCGCGCTCTCCCCCGATGACGTAGTTGTAAGCAAAGGTCAGCCGCCCAAGGTTCCGCCTTGTGTGCCCATCTCCAGGCTTCTCACGTGCTCTCAGAGCGACATCCCCAGTCTTTCCAAGTTGCTGGGAATGGGATGGTTGTGGGTGTTGTCTTTTAGCTCTAAGGAAATGTCATGCTCCCTTTCCCGGCTCTTTGTAGGTAGAACTGGATTGTTGGAGATGGATCCATGGCCATCATGCCAAGGGTTAATACTTTGGCGCTTGCTCCGTCCACTCCTGTACATTGACCTGATATTGAAGCGATGCCAGGAGCAGCTCACCATTTCAGAAGCCCGGAGGAGTTGGGAAACGGCCCGGCAGTTTGTACTGCTCGGTGTGACACAGAGCTGCTTTGCTCATGCACTCACATCTACCACTAAACCTTGGAGGTGTCCCCCGTGAGCGAGGAATGTGCCACAGCCTCAGCGGTTGATAGAAAACTGCAGCACACAACCAACGGTAAGAATGCGCTTCCAAACATGCAGTCAAATGTGGGCGGTTGATTGGCCGGCAAACCAAAAACGTTGAAGAAAGGCTGTCCCAAGGTGGCCGGCCGGGCCGACCGAGACTGTGGTGACTCTGGCGGATAGACTCCTTGGCTGCTCTCAAGGAGAGGGGCTATGTTGACTCTGGTTTTTCTTCAAAATGCTCAAGTCTTTCGCCTTTTACTAAAGACTTCCGTGGAGAGGAACGTCCAAGAGTTTAAGTTATTTTTGGTGGGCTTTGCTGTATGGCTGCGCCCTTTGAGTGTGTCAAATGTCAAGCAGCTGTCCGTCACGGCTCAGAGGTGCACTTAGATCACCTGGGGGTGGAGGTGAGCAGCAGCAGCCTATGTTATGCGCACTTCAGAAACACGGCACCACAACAAGTAACTTGTGCGCCAAGATCTTGAGTTGGCCCCAGACACTGGTGGGCCATCGCTTCTCGGCCTTTTGGCTAAGATCAAGTGTAGTATCTGTTCTTATCAGTTTAATATCTGATATGTCCTCTCTATGGGGATTAAATATTAAAAGCATTTTTGAGCATTGGGCGGTGAAACCTTGGGCTTGCTCTCTTCACTCCTTGCATTGACCTGGTATTGCAGTGCCACCAGGAACGGTGCACCGTTCTCTTTTTTTCTGTGAAAACCAAAGCAAGGCTGAAACTGGAAGGACATTAACGTGTGCCCGTGCGTCAACGTAATTGCAAGCCCACGTTTCTTGTAAGGAAGCAGCAGTGTAAAAGCGTGCTGCAGTGTAAAAGCGTGCTGCAGTGTAAAAGCTTACAGCACCTGGTATTCCCAGGCGGTCTCCCATCCAAGTACTAACCAGGCCCGACCCTGCTTAGCTTCCGAGATCAGACGAGATCGGGCGTGCTCAGGGTGGTGTGGCCGTAAGCCGACGGGCAGGTGACACAGACTCCTTTTATAGACCAGGCAAGGCCCCCTGCTCGTGGAGGGGCTCAAAAGGCAGCCTTCCGAACACACTGCACTTGAGCCTTTATCGCCACTACCTGCTACACTCTATTCCAGTATTAGGAAGCTACACCGAGATGGGTAAGCTGCTGTTGGTGCCGTCAGGTGCAGTTGTTGCTGAATCGATAGGAAATGACAGCCAGGTATGCCAGTGAAAAGGTCGAGTGTTTCCTCTCCAATGTGTGCTGGAGGTTGAAGTTGAACACAGCACAGCATTAACGAGCACCTGAGTCAAGGCATTGGACTCTGGGACTATCCATTTCCTGCACCATGAGCCAAAGAGCTGTGTCTGGGAACAGCCAACCAGTGCTGGGCAAGTACACCTCATACTTACCTGGCAGGGGAGATACCATGATCAAGAAGGTGGTTCACCCAGGGCGAGGCTCAGCCATTGCACTCTGGTTGTGCTGACCCCTGCAAATTCCCCAAACGTGGGAATCTTGACTGCATAATTTTTGCTAGTGGGGTACTGCGTCCGCGCTCTCCCCCGATGACGTAGTTGTAAGCAAAGGTCAGCCGCCCAAGGTTCCGTCTTGTGTGCCCATCTCCAGGCTTCTCACGTGCTCGCAGAGCGACATCCCCAGTCTTTCCAAGTTGCTGGGAATGGGATGGTTGTGGGTGTTGTCTTTTAGCTCTAAGGAAATGTCATGCTCCCTTTCCCGGCTCTTTGTAGGTAGAACTGGATTGTTGGAGATGGATCCATGGCCATCATGCCAAGGGTTAATACTTTGGCGCTTGCTCCGTCCACTCCTGTACATTGACCTGATATTGAAGCGATGCCAGGAGCAGCTCACCATTTCAGAAGCCCGGAGGAGTTGGGAAACGGCCCGGCAGTTTGTACTGCTCGGTGTGACACAGAGCTGCTTTGCTCATGCACTCACATCTACCACTAAACCTTGGAGGTGTCCCCCGTGAGCGAGGAATGTGCCACAGCCTCAGCGGTTGATAGAAAACTGCAGCACACAACCAACGGTAAGAATGCGCTTCCAAACATGCAGTCAAATGTGGGCGGTTGATTGGCCGGCAAACCAAAAACGTTGAAGAAAGGCTGTCCCAAGGTGGCCGGCCGGGCCGACCGAGACTGTGGTGACTCTGGCGGATAGACTCCTTGGCTGCTCTCAAGGAGAGGGGCTATGTTGACTCTGGTTTTTCTTCAAAATGCTCAAGTCTTTCGCCTTTTACTAAAGACTTCCGTGGAGAGGAACGTCCAAGAGTTTAAGTTATTTTTGGTGGGCTTTGCTGTATGGCTGCGCCCTTTGATTGTGTCAAATGTCAAGCAGCTGTCCGTCACGGCTCAGAGGTGCACTTAGATCACCTGGGGGTGGAGGTGAGCAGCAGCAGCCTTTGTTATGCGCACTTCAGAAACACGGCACCACAACAAGTAACTTGTGCGCCAAGATCTTGAGTTGGCCCCAGACACTGGTGGGCCATCGCTTCTCGGCCTTTTGGCTAAGATCAAGTGTAGTATCTGTTCTTATCAGTTTAATATCTGATATGTCCGCTATATGGGGATTAAATATTAAATGCATTTTTGAGCATTGGGCGGTGAAACCTTGGGCTTGCTCTCCTCACTCCTTGCATTGACCTGGTATTGCAGTGCCACCAGGAACGGTGCACCGTTCTCTTTTTTTCTGTGAAAACCAAAGCAAGGCTGAAACTGGAAGGACATTAACGTGTGCCCGTGCGTCAACGTAATTGCAAGCCCACGTTTCTTGTAAGGAAGCAGCAGTGTAAAAGCGTGCTGCAGTGTAAAAGCTTACAGCACCTGGTATTCCCAGGCGGTCTCCCATCCAAGTACTAACCAGGCCCGACCCTGCTTAGCTTCCGAGATCAGACGAGATCGGGCGTGCTCAGGGTGGTGTGGCCGTAAGCCGACGGGCAGGTGACACAGACTCCTTTTATAGACCAGGCAAGGCCCCCTGCTCGTGGAGGGGCTCAAAAGGCAGCCTTCCGAACACACTGCACTTGAGCCTTTATCGCCACTACCTGCTACACTCTATTCCAGTATTAGGAAGCTACACCGAGATGGGTAAGCTGCTGTTGGTGCCGTCAGGTGCAGTTGTTGCTGAATCGATAGGAAATGACAGCCAGGTATGCCAGTGAAAAGGTCGAGTGTTTCCTCTCCAATGTGTGCTGGAGGTTGAAGTTGAACACAGCACAGCATTAACGAGCACCTGAGTCAAGGCATTGGACTCTGGGACTATCCATTTCCTGCACCATCAGCCAAAGAGCTGTGTCTGGGAACAGCCACCCAGTGCTGGGCAAGTACACCTCATACTTACCTGGCAGGGGAGATACCATGATCAAGAAGGTGGTTCACCCAGGGCGAGGCTCAGCCATTGCACTCTGGTTGTGCTGACCCCTGCAAATTCCCCAAACGTGGGAATCTTGACTGCATAATTTTTGCTAGTGGGGTACTGCGTCCGCGCTCTCCCCCGATGACGTAGTTGTAAGCAAAGGTCAGCCGCCCAAGGTTCCGCCTTGTGTGCCCATCTCCAGGCTTCTCACGTGCTCTCAGAGCGACATCCCCAGTCTTTCCAAGTTGCTGGGAATGGGATGGTTGTGGGTGTTGTCTTTTAGCTCTAAGGAAATGTCATGCTCCCTTTCCCGGCTCTTTGTAGGTAGAACTGGATTGTTGGAGATGGATCCATGGCCATCATGCCAAGGGTTAATACTTTGGCACTTGCTCCGTCCACTCCTGTACATTGACCTGATATTGAAGCGATGCCAGGAGCAGCTCACCATTTCAGAAGCCCGGAGGAGTTGGGAAACGGCCCGGCAGTTTGTACTGCTCGGTGTGACACAGAGCTGCTTTGCTCATGCACTCACATCTACCACTAAACCTTGGAGGTGTCCCCCGTGAGCGAGGAATGTGCCACAGCCTCAGCGGTTGATAGAAAACTGCAGCACACAACCAACGGTAAGAATGCGCTTCCAAACATGCAGTCTAATGTGGGCGGTTGATTGGCCGGCAAACCAAAAACGTTGAAGAAAGGCTGTCCCAAGGTGGCCGGCCGGGCCGACCGAGACTGTGGTGACTCTGGCGGATAGACTCCTTGGCTGCTCTCAAGGAGAGGGGCTATGTTGACTCTGGTTTTTCTTCAAAATGCTCAAGTCTTTCGCCTTTTACTAAAGACTTCCGTGGAGAGGAACGTCCAAGAGTTTAAGTTATTTTTGGTGGGCTTTGCTGTATGGCTGCGCCCTTTGAGTGTGTCAAATGTCAAGCAGCTGTCCGTCACGGCTCAGAGGTGCACTTAGATCACCTGGGGGTGGAGGTGAGCAGCAGCAGCCTTTGTTATGCGCACTTCAGAAACACGGCACCACAACAAGTAACTTGTGCGCCAAGATCTTGAGTTGGCCCCAGACACTGGTGGGCCATCGCTTCTCGGCCTTTTGGCTAAGATCAAGTGTAGTATCTGTTCTTATCAGTTTAATATCTGATATGTCCTCTATATGGGGATTAAATATTAAATGCATTTTTGAGCATTGGGCGGTGAAACCTTGGGCTTGCTCTCTTCACTCCTTGCATTGACCTGGTATTGCAGTGCCACCAGGAACGGTGCACCGTTCTCTTTTTTTCTGTGAAAACCAAAGCAAGGCTGAAACTGGAAGGACATTAACGTGTGCCCGTGCGTCAACGTAATTGCAAGCTCACGTTTCTTGTAAGGAAGCAGCAGTGTAAAAGCGTGCTGCAGTGTAAAAGCGTGCTGCAGTGTAAAAGCGTGCTGCAGTGTAAAAGCGTGCTGCAGTGTAAAAGCTTACAGCACCTGGTATTCCCAGGCGGTCTCCCATCCAAGTACTAACCAGGCCCGACCCTGCTTAGCTTCCGAGATCAGACGAGATCGGGCGTGCTCAGGGTGGTGTGGCCGTAAGCCGACGGGCAGGTGACACAGACTCCTTTTATAGACCAGGCAAGGCCCCCTGCTCGTGGAGGGGCTCAAAAGGCAGCCTTCCGAACACACTGCACTTGAGCCTTTATCGCCACTACCTGCTACACTCTATTCCAGTATTAGGAAGCTACACCGAGATGGGTAAGCTGCTGTTGGTGCCGTCAGGTGCAGTTGTTGCTGAATCGATAGGAAATGACAGCCAGGTATGCCAGTGAAAAGGTCGAGTGTTTCCTCTCCAATGTGTGCTGGAGGTTGAAGTTGAACACAGCACAGCATTAACGAGCACCTGAGTCAAGGCATTGGACTCTGGGACTATCCATTTCCTGCACCATGAGCCAAAGAGCTGTGTCTGGGAACAGCCAACCAGTGCTGGGCAAGTACACCTCATACTTACCTGGCAGGGGAGATACCATGATCAAGAAGGTGGTTCACCCAGGGCGAGGCTCAGCCATTGCACTCTGGTTGTGCTGACCCCTGCAAATTCCCCAAACGTGGGAATCTTGACTGCATAATTTTTGCTAGTGGGGTACTGCGTCCGCGCTCTCCCCCGATTACGTAGTTGTAAGCAAAGGTCAGCCGCCCAAGGTTCCGCCTTGTGTGCCCATCTCCAGGCTTCTCACGTGCTCGCAGAGCGACATCCCCAGTCTTTCCAAGTTGCTGGGAATGGGATGGTTGTGGGTGTTGTCTTTTAGCTCTAAGGAAATGTCATGCTCCCTTTCCCGGCTCTTTGTAGGTAGAACTGGATTGTTGGAGATGGATCCATGGCCATCATGCCAAGGGTTAATACTTTGGCGCTTGCTCCGTCCACTCCTGTACATTGACCTGATATTGAAGCTATGCCAGGAGCAGCTCACCATTTCAGAAGCCCGGAGGAGTTGGGAAACGGCCCGGCAGTTTGTACTGCTCGGTGTGACACAGAGCTGCATTGCTCATGCACTCACATCTACCACTAAACCTTGGAGGTGTCCCCCGTGAGCGAGGAATGTGCCACAGCCTCAGCGGTTGATAGAAAACTGCAGCACACAACCAACGGTAAGAATGCGCTCCCAAACATGCAGTCAAATGTGGGCGGTTGATTGGCCGGCAAACCAAAAACGTTGAAGAAAGGCTGTCCCAAGGTGGCCGGCCGGGCCGACCGAGACTGTGGTGACTCTGGCGGATAGACTCCTTGGCTGCTCTCAAGGAGAGGGGCTATGTTGACTCTGGTTTTTCTTCAAAATGCTCAAGTCTTTCGCCTTTTACTAAAGACTTCCGTGAAGAGGAACGTCCAAGAGTTTAAGTTATTTTTGGTGGGCTTTGCTGTATGGCTGCGCCCTTTGAGTGTGTCAAATGTCAAGCAGCTGTCCGTCACGGCTCAGAGGTGCACTTAGATCACCTGGGGGTGGAGGTGAGCAGCAGCAGCCTTTGTTATGCGCACTTCAGAAACACGGCACCACAACAAGTAACTTGTGCGCCAAGATCTTGAGTTGGCCCCAGACACTGGTGGGCCATCGCTTCTCGGCCTTTTGGCTAAGATCAAGTGTAGTATCTGTTCTTATCAGTTTAATATCTGATATGTCCTCTATATGGGGATTAAATATTAAAAGCATTTTTGAGCATTGGGCGGTGAAACCTTGGGCTTGCTCTCTTCACTCCTTGCATTGACCTGGTATTGCAGTGCCACCAGGAACGGTGCACCGTTCTCTTTTTTTCTGTGAAAACCAAAGCAAGGCTGAAACTGGAAGGACATTAACGTGTGCCCGTGCGTCAACGTAATTGCAAGCCCACGTTTCTTGTAAGGAAGCAGCAGTGTAAAAGCGTGCTGCAGTGTAAAAGCTTACAGCACCTGGTATTCCCAGGCGGTCTCCCATCCAAGTACTAACCAGGCCCGACCCTGCTTAGCTTCCGAGATCAGACGAGATCGGGCGTGCTCAGGGTGGTGTGGCCGTAAGCCGACGGGCAGGTGACACAGACTCCTTTTATAGACCAGGCAAGGCCCCCTGCTCGTGGAGGGGCTCAAAAGGCAGCCTTCCGAACACACTGCACTTGAGCCTTTATCGCCACTACCTGCTACACTCTATTCCAGTATTAGGAAGCTACACCGAGATGGGTAAGCTGCTGTTGGTGCCGTCAGGTGCAGTTGTTGCTGAATCGATAGGAAATGACAGCCAGGTATGCCAGTGAAAAGGTCGAGTGTTTCCTCTCCAATGTGTGCTGGAGGTTGAAGTTGAACACAGCACAGCATTAACGAGCACCTGAGTCAAGGCATTGGACTCTGGGACTATCCATTTCCTGCACCATCAGCCAAAGAGCTGTGTCTGGGAACAGCCACCCAGTGCTGGGCAAGTACACCTCATACTTACCTGGCAGGGGAGATACCATGA